>NW_020838060.1:2099679-2162046 GCF_003676395.1 Aethalodelphis obliquidens
TTATCTCTGCCCTCATCCCAACTACTATAATATTTTGTATTGACTCCTGTTATTTTTTTTCCAGTCTTGCCTTTAATCCCAATGGAGATAGATCCTCCATCAGACAGTTAAAATGTTTTTAAAATTAAAAATCAGATTATTATCACTCCACTGCTCAAAATTCTTCAAAGACTTTCTATCAGATCAGAATAAAATCCAGCCTTCTGCACAGGCACCAAAACCAAAAATAGATAAATGGGACTACATCAAACTTAAAAAGTTTGTGCATCAAAAGGTAGAACAGAATGAAAAGGCAACCTATGTTATAGGAGAAAATATTTACAAATTACATACCTCATAAGGTGCTAGTATCCAAAATATATGAAGAAGTCCTATTACATATCAACAACAACAACAAAAACTAATTAAAAAATGGGCAAAGGACTTGAATTGATATTTACCCAAAGATGATGTAAAAGATCAGAGGTGCAATACCACAATTATTAGAGAAATGCAAATTAAAGCCATAATGAGATACTACCTCATACTCATTCGGATAGCCACTATCAGGAAAACAAAAAATAACAGGTGTTGGTGAGGACCTGGAGAAATTGGAACACTTGTGCACTGTTGGTGGGAATGTAAAATGCTACAGCTCCTACGGAAAAAAAGTACGATAGTGCCTCAAAAAATTAAATATGAAATTACCATATGATCCAGCAATCCCATTTCAATCCAAAAGAATTGAAAGCAGGGTCTGAAAGATATATTTGCACAACCAGGTTCATAGAAGCATTATTCAAAATAGCCAAAAAGTGGAAGAAACCTAAATGTCCATCCAACAGACAAGTGGATAAACAAAATGTGGTATACATACAGTGGAATATTATTCAGCCTTAAAAAGGGGAAAATCTGACATGCTACAACATGGATGAGCCTTGAGAACATTATGCTAAGCGAAATAAGCCAGTCACAAAAAGACAACTACTTCATGATTCCACTTATATGAGGTACCTTTAGTAGTCAAATTAAGATAAACAGAAGGTAGAACGGTGGTTACCAGGGGCTGCAGGGAGGGGGGAAATAGGGAATTGTTTTTTAATGGGTACAGAGTTTCAGTTTTGCAGATGAAAAAGTTCTGGAGGTTGGTTGCAAAACGATGTGAATATACTTAATACTACTAAAATGTGTACTTAAAAATTGATAAAATGATAAAATTTTATGTTACGTGGTTTTTTTTAACTACAAATTAAAAAAGAAATCTAATCTCTTTCCTGTGGCTTCCAAGATATTACATGATATGATCCCTACTTAATTCTCAAAAATTATCTCCCGCAGACTGTTTTCCCAGCCTTCACCCCCAAAATCTCTCTATCCCAGGACACTTAGTGATGGGTAAAACCTAAGGGGTTTGGTTGGAAATTAATTTTTGGCTTTTTCACAGGAGAAGTGTGGTTAGATATTTACTCTGAACTTCCTTTATTGTTTCCAGTTCTTTAAAAACCAACTCACTTGTAAGCTTTCCAACAGAGTTTACATCATCACCTCTCCACAGAAATAACTGTTTCCACGTTGCAAATGTCAAGTTACCAAAATCAATGAACGTATTTTATTCTTCATTTTACCTGAAATTTGAACTATTGAAACTTTGATAACGCTCTCTCCTTTTCAGTGAGAAGAACTTATACTTGGAAGATAGAATCGGGTTTCAAATTTTGTTTCCACTGCCTACTTGTTATGTGACTTGGGCAGAACTTTTAATGGTGGGTTTTCTCAATATTCTTTCCTTGGTTCTCACTCTCCATCCCCTCATTCAATCATGCCTATAATTCCATACTTAATGGCAAACATTTACTGGATGCTGATTGTGTTCTTGGCACTGTCTGGACTTTGCAGCTTTGTAGGGGTATTTGGGGATAGTACTTCAAGTAGGGAAGCAGGATTCCCATTGTGGGTGGTGCTCCCTTCATTTGGCTAATGGAGCACAAACATAGACATAATATTGTTTGAGACTAGTTAGAAAAATGAGCTTGCTGGTTGCTTTTCACTCAGTCCCTGTGTACATTGCAGATCTTTTTTTTTTTTTTCGGTACGCGGGCCTCTCACTGTTGTGGCCTCTCCCGTTGCGGAGCACAGGCTCCGGACACGCAGGCTCAGCGACCATGGCTCACAGGCCCAGCTGCTCCGTGACATGTGGGATCTTCCCGGGCCAGGGCATGAACCCGTGTCCCCTGCATCGGCAGGCGGACTCTCAACCACTGCGCCACCAGGGAAGCCCCATTGCAGATCATTTTAACTTTGACAGGTAATTTAGGTTTAGCTTAATTTATTTAACTAAAAGTCAAAGCAAAGCAGCTTTTATAAGTGGTTTTATAAAACCACTAAACTCAGAGTTGGGGACTTGAGGTATTTGGTATGGATTATTTCTGTGATAGAATCATCTGCAAAATGCAAACAGTGGACTAGATATTGTCTAATATTCCTACTGGTCTGATATCATGGAGAAGGAAAACTTGGGGTATGATTCTCACAGAGAGATATTCCTTTTAATGGTAGAAGCTTGTTCACAGTTTTACTAAAATTATTAAATCTCCTGCCTAGTCATAAAATATATGAATATATGTTTTCTTTCCAGGACAGGAGACGATTTTCTTTATCGCTTTTCCTTTGTCAAGAAACTTCAGCATGGTTTTTCTGCTCTCATTAGTTTCCATTGGAAAATATCTCTTTGTATCTTTGTAAGAAGGACCTATGATCAGTATTTTGTTCCCTGATCTTGGTTTGACTTTGCTAATAGCCACTGGGTTGATGTTTTTTGTTTTCTTTTTTTTTGCGGTACGCGGGCCTCTCACTGTTGTAGCCTCTCCCGTTGCGGAGCACAGGCTCCGGACGCACAGGCTCAGCGGCCATGGCTCACAGGCCCAGCTGCTCCGCGGCACCTGGGATCCTCCCAGACTGGGGCACGAACCCGTATCCCCTGCACCGGCAGGCGGACTCCCAACCACTGCGCCACCAGGGAAGCCCCGAGTTGATGTTTTGTAATAATTATGATGCTATCTATGATTGAGCTAAGCCTTTTTTCATCCTGATGGTGACTACATGGAACAATGACTATGTTGGAGAATGATATAGGATTTGATTAAATTTTTTCTTCTTTGGACTCCTTATTTCTTTTGCATGGTGAACATCTGCCATTTGGACATATAGTTTTCAGTGACAGAGGAAAATATGTCATTCTTACTATGGGGAGATAAGTCTTTTTGGGTCTATGAGAAGCATGGAAGAGACACAGTATGATATATGATCAATTTTTTATTTTCAGTTTTCATGCAGTTCAATTTTTGTGGATTCTATGTGCCCAAGGTGATTAATGAATGAAGAATAATACAGAGTTCCAATAGAAGGATAATAGAGGCAAGTGTGATGACCCTTAATATTAATATAGCAGCTTTGGCTGACAGAACAGTGATTTTATACTATTGGTTCCTTTGATTTTTTTTTTTTTTTTTACAAATATTAATGTACCAATCTGGAGAGGTTCTGAAACTTAACCTCTCAAAAGAAAAATCCTTACTTAACCCCAACCTCCCCAAATACTTATGGTTTTCCAAATTTAGCACTCCATGATATTGCTTTCTCCCATTAACCAGTTCCTAACTATAAAGTTCAAAGCTTCCTATAGAATGAAAAGAAACTATCACCAATGTAAAGAAATAGTGTAACTAATTTTTAAAAAAATGACAAGAAAAGATAACCTCACTGAAAGTATAATGAACATTTTCTTGACTCAAAGTTGTCTTGGTCATTCTCCAATTCTTTGGGTTAATACTTTATTTAATAGTTTCTCACTCATAATAATAGTGTCTATGTGACTGTCCAAACCTCAACCGTTTTGAAATATAATTTGAATGGCCATATGTTGCAGGGTGTCTGTTACTGCCTGTTATATTGGATCCCATAAATGCTCCTATATTCAAATCTGTCCCTGGCTCCCATATGGCTGGAATCATGACTGACACTTCCATCCTGAGAATGACCAAACCCTGACTGTCCATAGTCATAATCTGCACTGCCATAGCTGCCATGTCTCCAACCTTGATCTGAACCATGACTTTGGTTCCTTGAATAGAATGCAGACCATCCTTGGGTGGTCAAAGGCTGTCTACCTGAATCTCCTGAATGTCCTTCTGTGTTGCTAGCCTGACTGATATTTGATTCCTTGTGTCTGCCGCTACCAGAAATAGTTGAGGTATGTCCATGTCTAGTTCCAGAGTGTCTGGAGCTGTCTCTTTCCTGCTCGTGGTGGTGCCCCTGTCTCTGAGTAGTGCTGGACCCTGACTTGCTGTGGCCAGATTCACTCTTCTTGTGTGTGTCTGTCCTACCTTGATGTGACTCTGAGTGCCTAGAGCTGTCCCCTGACTGGCCATGGGAAGACCCATGTTGGTTTCTTGAGCTGGACCCAGACCTTCCATGAGTGGTCACAGAATGTCTACCTGAATCACCTGACTGCCCTTCACCGTCGCTGGACCAACCAACACTGGATTCCCTGTGTCTATTGCTTCCAGATCCAGTTGAGGTGTGTCCATGTCCAGTTCCAGAGTATCTGGAGCTGTCTCTTTCCTGCTCATGGTGGTGCCCCTGTCTTTGAGTAGTGCTGGACCCTGACTTGCTGTGGCCAGATTCACTCTTCCTGTATGCTGATCTCCCTTGATGTGACTCTGAGTGCCTAGAGCTGTCTCCTGACCGGCCATGGGAAGAACCATGTTGGTTTCTTGAGCTGGACCCAGACCCTCCATGAGTGGTCACAGAATGTCTACCTGAATCACCTGACTGCTCTTCACCGTCGCTGGACCAACCAACACTGGATTCCCTGTGTCTATTGCTTCCAGATCCAGTTGAGGTATGTCCATGTCCAGTTCCAGAGTATCTGGATCTGTCTCTTTTCTGCTCATGGTGGTGCCCCTGTCTTTGAGTAGTGCTGGACCCTGACTTGCCGTGGCCAGATTCACTCTTCCTGTATGCTGATCTCCCTTGATGTGACTCTGAGTGCCTAGAGCTGTCTCCTGACCAGCCATGGGAACACCCATGTTGGTTTCTTGACCTGGACCCAGACCTTCCATGAGTGGTCACAGAATGTCTACCTGAATCTTCTGACTGTCCTTCACTGTCACTGGACTGACCAACACTGGATTCCCTCTGCTTACTTTTTCTGGATCCAGTTGAGGCGTGTCCATGTCCAATTCCAGAGTGTCTTGAGTTGTCTTTTTCCTGCTCATGGTGGTGCCCCTGTCTTTGCTTAGTGCTAGATCCTGACTCTCCATGGACAGATTCACTCTTCCTGTGTGTGTCTGTCCTCCTTTGATGCGACTCTGAGTGCCTAGAGCTGTCTCCTGACCGGCCATGGGAAGACCCATGTTGGTTTCTTGAGCTTGACCCAGACCTTCCATGAGTGGTCACAGAATGTCTATGTGAATCTTCTGACTGTCCTTCGCTGTCACTGGACTGACCAACACTGGATTCCCTGTCTTTCCCACTTCTGGATCCATCTGAGGTGTGTCCATGTCCAGTTCCAGAGTGTCTGGAGCTGTCTCTTTCCTGCTCGTGGTGGTGCCCCTGTCTCTGAGTAGTGCTGGACCCTGACTTGCTGTGGCCAGATTCACTCTTCTTGTGTGTGTCTGTCCTACCTTGATGTGACTCTGAGTGCCTAGAGCTGTCTCTTGACTGGCCTTGGGAAGATCCATGTTGGTTCTTTGAGCTGGACCCAGACCTTCCATGAGTGGTCACAGAATATCTACCTGAATTTCCTGACTGTATTTCGCTGTCACTGGACTGACCAACACTGGATTCCCTGTGCCTACTGCTTCCGGATCCAGTTGAGGCGTGTCCATGTCCAGTTCCAGAGGGTCTGGAGCTGTCTTTTTCCTGCTCATGTTGGCGCCCCTGTCTTTGCGTAGTGCTGGATCCTGACTTTCCATGGACAGATTCACTCTTCCTGTGTGTGTCTGTCCTCCCTTGATGTGACTCTGAGTGCTTAGGGCTGTCTCCTGACTGGTCGTGGGAAGACCCATGTTGGTTCCTTGAGCTGGATGGCGACCTTCCATGAGTGATCACTGGTTGTCTACCTGAATCTTGTGAATGTTCTTTGCTGTCGCTGCCCTTACTGATACTGGAAACCTGCTGTGTACTGCAACCGGACTGAAAATCCATAGTCACAGTTTCTTCACAAACTTGATATGAGCCCTTAGGCTCTGATCCTATCCATTTTTCACATCCTCTATCTTTATTTTCGTAACCACGTTCTTCTTCTTTTCCTTCATATTCCCTGATGGGGCTAACACTTGACGTGTGACTTCTTTCTTTTAGTTCAGTAGAACTCGCTCTCCTTTTCTTTTCCCTACTTGATTCATGACGTTTCTTCCCAGATCTATTTCTGTGTCTTCCTTCCCTTCCAGAACTAGACCCATGTCTGCTTCTTCCTTCTTCCTCTTCCTCTGTTCTATCTTCTTTCTTTCCATCACTTCTTGAATGACTGGACTTTCTTTCTCTTTCTTCTTTACCCTCTTCTTCTGTATCATCTTCATAATGGTATCTATTCTTTTTCTGCTTTTTCCCTAATGTCTTGAAATTCGGTCTCTGGGTATAATAATATGCTTGAGCCAACTTGAATACCATCAGGAAAAACTCTGTAAAGTCTATTTTATGGTTGTGATCTACATCGAGGATATGCATGAAAACATCAGCAGTATCTGGGTCATCTGGATTCTGTATACAAGGAAGACAGAGAGGGAAAATCCATGAGACTGACTCAAATGGGTAATTAAATAATTAAAGTTAACTTAGGGAATGTGAATTCTTGGTACAGGAAAGTAGAACCTAATTTTTTCTTTAATAATATTTATCTTATCCTGACTCAGCAGGGAGCTGTTGGTACTGTCCTAAAAAAAAATAAATCTTGGGCTTCCCTGGTGGCGCAGTGGTTGAGAGTCTACCTGCCGATGCAGGGGACGCGGGTTCGTGTCCCGGTCCGGGAAGATCCCACATGCCGCGGAGCGGCTCGGCCCGTGAGCCATGGCCGCTGAGCCTGCGTGTCCGGAGCCTGTGCTCCGCAATGGGAGAGGCCACAACAGTGAGAGGACTGCGTACCGCAAAAAAAATAAATAAATAAAAAATGAAAAATAAATCTTAAACACTAGTATGGTGACACAAAAAATTTGATGGGGCAAGTTCTTTTTACTTCTTCAAATGTCAGTATTTTATAAATTCCTTAACTGAATTGTCTTTTAGTTGTACCCTCTTTACATTCTTGAAATTAGGGGGAATATTACAATGAATTAACTAACTGTTTTTCACTTATTTGTCACTAAATATTTATATATATTTTTTCACAGTGTGTGTGTGTGTGTGTGTGTGTGTGTAGTATATATAGAGATATAAAGAATTTGAACAAATTATATCTGTTTTGAAATAAGATTACATTTGTTCCTCTTCCAAAAGAAACAACTCATAAAGATTTCACAGTAATATTTTGACAGATTGTTTGATGCAGAACAAAAATGATACACCCTTTAATGCTGGCAAATATCTTTTACCTTCAGGATTGGCTGAAACTCTGCTTCCAGAAGTTCCTTCAGCTCTTTTGCACTCAATGTGTCAGTCTCCTTATCTGTTTTTGAATATTCGTGAAATAGTTTGATGATGGCAGTGATGTTTTCCAGGAGAGTAGACATCTTTTGGAAGTATAGGTGAACCTAGAAAAAAATTAAAATGTACTTTTCTTATATTTATTTTATTTTGTAGGTCATATCAGTTATTGTGATGAATTTCCACATTTATAAACCTACATCTTTCCCTATGTAGTCCAGCTTTAAAAATGGAAGATGGCCACGAAAAACTTCTATCTATTATCTACATGGTGAATATTAACACAGAGTTTGACTGAACTACTTACTAAAAAATGCCAACATTTTGGCCTTGAACTCATTCACAGCAGGATTTAGACACTCTCACAGACCTTAGTGTGCTGTACATAAGACACCCTTTTCTGATCTGGCCATTGTCCATAACAGGATTTTAGAAAGGCTACTCGTCAGAAGCAGGAAAATTTACTCATACCAATTTGCTAAAAATCCGTTCTCCAAAAGCTAATTTGCTAAATGTATGTTGAGAGACTATTTTCTGCAAGCCAGTTTGTCAAATGGCTGAGACAGTCAATGAACAAACATCCTTTCAGTTTACCTTTTTTTTTTTTTTGGTTTTGATTGGATAGAATGGCTTAATACCTTTTCAATATTATAAAAAAGGTTTGATTGGATCAAATGGCTTTAATAAATTTTCAGTATTATAAGAAATATTTTCATTGCAGAACTGTTTACAGTAGCCAGGACATGGAAGCAACCTAAATGTCCACCAACAGAGGCATAGATAAAGAAGATGTGGTGTATATACACAATGGAATATTACTCAGCAATAAAAAAGAACAAAATAATGGCATTTTCAGCAACATGGGTGGACCTAGAGATTGTCATACTGAGTCAAGTAAGTCAGACACAGAAAGACAAATATCATATGATACTGCTTATATGTGGAATATAAAAAAAAGGGTATAACTGAACTTATTTACAAAACAGAAGTAGAGGCATGGATGTAGAAAGCAAACTTGTGGCTACCAGGGGATAAGAGGGGGGAGGGGATAAATTGGGAGATCGGGACTGACATGTACACACTACTATATATAAAATAGATAACTAGTCAGAACCTGCTGTATAGCACACGGAACTCCACTCAATTCTCTGTAATGGCCTATATGGGAAAAAAAATCTAAAAAAAAAAAAAAAGAGTGGCTATACTTATATGTATAACTGATTGACTTTGATGTACACCTCAAACTAACACAACATTGTAATAAATCAACTATACTCCAATAAAAATAAAAAATAAAAAACAAAACAAAAAAAATATTTTGTTGACTAGCTTTCATTTTGCCATTTAAGGAATAGCATTTAAGGAATGTTCAGTTTATCTCATTGAACAAAGGAATTACTAAACATGTCAACAAATCTAAACAAGCATTTATTATATAAAAGCATTATAATGACTACTTTAGGACTTATAAAACCAGGCAGAAGATGTCCTTGATTTTATTTCACTGAGAATTTGGAAGCCATAGAAAATAACAGTATGAAAGGCATTACTGTAGTAGATCTATAGCATTTATGGACCTTAGATTGTTTGGTAAGAGGAAATAGGTACTGATTAATTTTTGACATGGTTAAATATGTATTTTGATAAGTTTATGGATAAGAACTAGAAGGATAGAATTTATAACTTCTAAACCATTAAGAGAAGAAAAAACGGGAATAAAAAAACCTTGATCAATTCAATAGAAGCCAGGGGAAAAGAAAATAAAAAGCATAGAAAAGGCAGGATAAACAGAAAATATAAAAGAGTAGAATTAAATATAATTTTATCATTAGTTACAGTAGATGTAAAATAGGTCAGACTTTCTGGTTAAAGGGCAGATTATAAAGGTTGAATTAAAAATATGGTTATAGGCTTTTTACAAAAACACACCTAAGATTTTAAGATTTTTTTCAGCTACTGTTATTTGTGGTGATATTTCAGACCTGGACTTAATTGTAATGGCACTGTCTCCAAAATCTCACTCTCAAGGATTTACTCTCTGACTTCCTCTTGTACCCATACTTCAATAATTCTTTAACCTCATTTTTTACTGCTTTATGTACTCACTTCTCTTTTTACCTTGGTTAGACATTATAGTTAATCTCCATCATTACTCCTTGCATACACCCTCTGTTTCTTGTCCCACTCTTTCTTGTACTCATTGGCAAAGCCCCAACAGCTTCTTCCTTTCCTTTATCTCAGAAGAGGGCCTTGCTTTTTATTTCACTGAAAACTTGGGAGCCATTAGAAGATAATTTCATTTTCCCAATATCTATTCACCCAACCTATTGCATTTGTATCCACATACCTTAACCTTCACTACTGTTTTGGTGGATAAACTATGTGTCTCTCCTCTGTTTCAGCAACGGACCTCACTCTCTTGCCTATTCAAACAATTTGCTTTTGCAGTTGTCCACTTTTTCTCCTACATCATCAATTTCTTTTTCTCTGCTGGATCACTCCCTTCAGCATATATTTATGCTGAAGTGTCTCTTATTAACATCCTCTCTTCCCATCCTACATCTTCCTTTAGAAACCACCTGATTTATCTTTTCACTTTTATAGCAAAATCCCTCAAAAGATATGCCTATAGTTCTTCTTTACTTCCTATTTTCTTTCACTCAAATTATCTTTCTCTCTGAAAAAATCCACTAAATCTCTTATGAAGATAAAAAAAAGTCCTTTATCTTACTACATCCAACTATCCATTTTCATTTCACATATGCTTGACATATCAGCAGCATTTGATGCAGGTGGCTACATCCTCTTTCAGAGACCCTGTGCTCTCTTGTTTCTCTTCTAACCTCACTGCCTATTTGCTCTTAGTCTCCTCTTTCAGCCCCTAATGTCGATGTGCCTGAGATTGACTCCTTAGTTTCTTTTCTCTATTTATGTTCCCTTGAACGGGGTGGAGGGGGTCTCATCTAGCCCTATAATTTTAAATCCTATGTATAGGTTGACAACTCCCAAGTTTATATGTCCAGCTATAAAGTCTCCTCTAAGCTTGACACGTGTATATCTAAATACCTATCAAATATTTCTATTTGGGCCTAAGAGAGGTCTTAAACCTACCATGTTCAAGATAGAAGTCTTCATTTCCAACTACTTTACCCCACACCCTCTCCTCCCCAGTTATCCCTATCTCGCTGATTGCTCAAGCCACAAACCTGGGAATTAGTCTTGGTTCTCCTTTTTCTCACATCCTGTATTTAATTCATCAATGTTTTATTCAGTGTACTTTAAAAATATCCCTGAAACTGGTCACTTTTCCTACCTCCATACTATTGCCTTATCTAGTAATTAATTTTGACCCATAACAAAAACATGCTGGAGTTTGTATCATCTTGAAGACAAGTTTGTTCCCTTGAACAGTATTTCTCCCTCAACCAGGATGTTCCACCCCATCCAGCTCTCCTAATGAATTGTTTACTTTCTCACCAAAGAGTCTTCAAAGAGTTTTCTGTGCTTTCCCTCATTTTATGTTTACCCTTCATTTTAACCCAGTTCTCTCAATTTTCTGTCTCCAAAACACTTGAAACTGATTTGTGTCAAATAACCTATGATCTCCAGGTTGCTAAATACAGTGTTTGGTTCCATCTCATCATCATCTTACTCAACCTCTTGGTGGTGTAAAGTAGAGTTAACCTTTCCCTAACCATTCATGGAATTTTGTTTGTTTGTTTCTTGGATCTCAAGACTACATTCTCCTGATATACCTTTTATCTATTGGCTGCTCTTTCTCAGTATTCTTTGCTAACCTCTCATCTGCTTACTCTCCACATGTTGGAAATCCCCATGGCCCATGTCCATGTATCTATGCACTTCGAAATCTCATTGGATCCCTTGACTTCAGATACTATCTATCTGATGACTTCCAGATTGATACCTCCAAGCATGACGTTACCTTGATTTCTACACTCTTTCATTCACACCTTAATTTATTTAACAAATATTGAACACCTACCACAGGATTAAGTACTATTTTATGCTTTGGGGATATACTAATAAGATAAATGAGGTGCCCATTCTTATGAAGACAGTAAACAAACGAATGAAGTGATTAGATATTGAGGAGTGATATACATTACCATTAAAATAACAATGGTGCTATATAGAGTTATTATGGGGAATGTACTTTAGATTAATCAGAGAAGATTTTGCAGTAAAGAGGATATTTGAGCTTAAAATGGAAAAATAAGAAGCAACTAACCTTGTTGACTAGTTGAAGAATTTTAAGTAAAAGGAACAGTGCAGTAATCCCAACATGGGAATCAACTTGGAATGTTAGTGATACAGAAAAAATACAACTCCAGAACAAATCAGGAGTGATACAACTTAAATTCAGATTTACAGAAAGGGGTCAGAAAACGATGATCTTCCAAAGAGGGTAATATTTGTGCATTTTATTCTAAGTGATGGGAAGTCACTAAATGATTTTTTTTTTTTGGTAACAGAGTAATCTAGTATAATTCAGTTTTTAAGGGATCACTTTGTGGAATGGCTTAGTAGGTTGTTTCAGAGTAAGATTACTTTAAGAATTGAAGGAGAAAAACCATATGATCATCTCAATAGATGCAGAGAAAGCTTTTGACAAAATTCAACACCCATTTATGAGAAAAACCCTGCAGAAAGCAGGCATAGAGGGAACTTTCCTCAACATAATAAAGGCCATATATGACAAACCCACAGACAACATCGTCCTCAGTGGTGAAAAACTGAAAGCATTTCCACTAAGATCAGGAACGAGACAAGGTTGCCCACTCTCACCACTCTTATTCAACATAGTTCTGGAAGTTTTAGCCACAGCAATCAGAGAAGAGAAGGAAATAAAAGGAATCCAAATCGGAAAAGAAGAAGTAAAGCTGTCACTGTTTGCAGATGACATGATACTATACATAGAGAATCCTAAAGATGCTACCAGAAAACTACTAGAGCTAATCAATGAATTTGGTAAAGTAGCAGGATACAAAATTAATGCACAGAAATCTCTGGCATTCCTATACACTAATGATGAAAAATCTGAAAGTGAAATCAAGAAAACACTCCCACTTACCATTGCAACAAAAAGAATAAAATAGGAATAAACCTACCTAAGGAGACAAAAGACCTGTATGCAGAAAATTATAAGACACTGATGAAAGAAATTAAAGATGATACAAATAGATGGAAAGATATACCATGTTCTTGGATTGGAAGAATCAACATTGTGAAAATGACTCTACTACCCAAAGCAATCTACACATTCAATGCAATCCCTATCCAACTACCACGGGCATTTTTCACAGAACTAGAACAAAAATTTTCACAATTTGTATGGAAACACAAAAGACCCCGAATAGCCAAAGCAATCTTGAGAACGAAAAAAGGAACTGGAGGAATCAGGCTCCCTGACTTCAGACTATACTACAAAGCTACAGTAATCAAGACAGTATGGTACTGGCACAAAAACAGAAAGATAGATCAATGGAACAGGATAGAAGGCCCAGAGGTAAACCCACGCACATATGGTCACCTTATCTTTGATAAAGGAGGCAGGAATGTACAGTGGAGAAAGGACAGCCTCTTCAATAAGTGGTGCTGGGAAAAATGGACAGGTACCTGTAAAAGTATGAGATTAGATCACTCCCTAACACCATACACAAAAATAAGCTCAAAATGGATTAAAGACCTAAATGCAAGGCCAGAAACTATCAAACTCTTAGAGGAAAACATAGGCAGCACACTCTATTACATAAGTCACAGCAAGATCCTTTTTGACCCACCTCCTAGAGAAATGGAAATAAAAACAAAAATAAATGGGACTTAATGAAACTTAAAAGCTTTTGCACAGCAAAGGAAACCATAAACAAGACCAAAAGACAACCCTCAGAATGGGAGAAAATATTTACAAATGAAGCAACTGACAAAGGATTAATCTCCAAAATTTATAAGCAGCTCATACAGCTCAATAACAAAAAAACAACCCAATCCAAAAATGGGCAGAAGACCTAAATAGACATTTCTCCAAAGAAGGTATACAGACTGCCAACAAACACATGAAAGACTGCTCAGCATCATTAATCATTATAGAAATGCAAATCAAAACTACAATGAGATATCATCTCACATCAGTCAGAATGGCCATCATCAAAAAATCTAGAAAGAATAAATGCTGGAGAGGGTGTGGAGAAAAGGGAACCCTCTTGCACTGCTGGTGGGAATGTGAATTGGTACAGCCACTATGGAGAACAGTATGGAGGTTCCTTAGAAAACTACAAATAGAACTTCCATATGACCCAGCAATCCCACTACTGGGCATATACCCTGAGAAAACCAAAATTCAAAGAGTCATGTACCAAAATGTTCATTGCAGCTCTATTTACAATAGCCAGGAGATGGAAGCAACGTAAGTGTCCATCGTCGGATGAATGGATAAAGAAGATGTGGCATATATACAATGGAATATTACTCAGCCATAAAAAGAAACGAAATTGAGCTATTTGTAATGAGGTGGATAGACCTAGAGTCTGTCATACAGAGTGAAGTAAGTCAGAAAGAGAAAGACAAATACCATATGCTAACACATATATATGGAATTTAAGAAAAAAAAAATGTCATGAAGAACCTTGGGGTAAGACAGGAATAAAGACACAGACCTACTAGAGAATGGACTTGAGGATATGGGGAGGGGGAAGGGTAAGCTGTGACAAAGCGCGAGAGAGGCATGGACATATATACACTACCAAACGTAAGGTAGATAGCTAGTGGGAAGCAGCTGCATAGCACAGGCAGATTAGCTCGGTGCTTTGTGACAGCCTGGAGGGGTGGGATAGGGAGGGTGGGAGGGAGGGAGACGCAAGAGGGAAGAGATGGGAACATATGTATATGTATAACTGGTTCACTTTGTTATAAAGTAGAAACCAACACACCATTGTAAAGCAATTATACTCCAATAAAGATGTAAAAAAACAAAAAAACAAAAACAAAAAAGAACAACTAGAAAGCTGGTGTGTGTGTGTGTGTGTGTGAAGGTGTCATAATGCTACCAAAATTGTGACAATTTATTGAAGCCTACATTCAGACTGGAAGGGAAGTACAGTAATTTGGGGGGTTAAGTAACTGCAGTTTTAAAAAAACTGATGAAAGATATCAAGCCACAGAATCAAAAACTATTATCAACTCCAAGCAGGGTATATAAAAGAAAACCATGCCTAGACACATAGTAAAAACCTTCTGAACACTTAAGACAATGAGGAAATCTTAAAAGCAGCCAGAGAGAAAACACATTATCTTCAAAGAAGCAACTGTAAGACGGACAGCTGACTTTTCAAAAGAAATAATGGAAGCCAGGAGACAAATGTTTTCCTCATCTTTCTGTAGGAAAGTAAGTTCTGTACTAGAATTCTATACTCAGTGAAAGTATAAAAGAAGAAGAAAGCTTAACTAAGGATATTTTCAGGCAAACAAAAACAAAACCAATCACCAGCAGATCCGTAAAGGAAATAGTAAGGAATGATCCTAGTTGGAAGCACAGAGAGGCAGGAAAGAATGAAGAAATGTCAACAGAGTAAGTGTGTGGGGAAATCTAAATGGGTATTGATTGAAAACAACAACAATAATATATTTTTTAGGATTTATGGTCATGCATAACAATATCACATAAGGCTGGAGGGGGTAAATTGAGTTCAAGTACTATAGGATACTTGAATTGTTTGAGTAGTGTTAAAGTAGTTTTTATAATATATTCTAATAAGTCAAGGATAGGTGTTATAATCCCTAGGGTAAGCAGGAAAAGAATAGTAAAAGAATGTATAATTAATAAGCCAATATGACAAAAATTAACTGACAAATATGTAATTCATTCAAAAAAGTCAAGAAGAGAAAAAGAAATATAGAACCGGTGGGATAATAGAAACCAAGTAGTAATATGGTAGATTTAAACAGTAATAATAGTATGAGTGGACTAAATACTGTAATTTAAAAACAAAGATTGTCAGACTAGATTGAAAGAAAACAAGTACATGATGCCTACAAGAGACACACTTAAATATGATATATGATGGGAAAAGGATACATTGTTCAAATACTGAAGGAAAGCTGTTGTTGCTATATTAATATCTGTAGAGTAGACTTTAAGACAAAAAGTATAACTAGAAGAATACTTCATAACAATAAATGATTAGTTCATGAGGAAGATATAAAAATCTAAATTGATATGTACTTAATAACATAGCTTCATAATACATACAAAAAAATGACAGAATTATAAGGACAAATTGACAAATCTATAATTATAATGGGTAAAACACTTCTCTCAGCAACTGATAGAACAAGTAAATAAAAATATTGTAAGGATGTAGGAGAGCTCCACAAAATTATTCATAAAACTTTAACTAATATGTATTGAACATTGCATCTAACAAATCTAGCATACACATCCTACTGAAATGAATATGAGACTTTAAAAAATTTACTATATGCTGGTCATAATGCAAGTTTCAACAAATTTTAAAGGATTGAAATCATTCAGAATTTGTTTTGTACCACAGCGGAATGAAGCTAGATTTCAATGATAGAAAGAAACCTACAAAAATGTCCAATGTTTGGAAATTAAGCACTAACTTCTAAATAACAAATAGGTTATAGAATAAATTACAATGGAAATTAGAAAATATTTTGAACTAAATGAAAATGAGAAAAATATGAAATGGCAAAACTTGTGGGATACATTCATTCCATGCCTAAAGAAAAATTTATAGCTTAAATACATATATTAAAAAAGAAGAAAGGCTGAAAAATCAATAACCTAACCATACACCTCAAGAAGTTTGAAAAACAACAAATTCTGCCCAAAGAAAGTATACTAAAGGAAATAATAAAGGTAAGAACTGTTATTAATGAAATAGAAAACAAATTTAGGGAACCAAAAAGCCAAGATTTTTTTTTTTTTTTTTTTAACGGTACGCGGGCCTCTCACTGTTGTGGTCTCTCCCGTTGCAGAGCACAGGCTCCGGACGCGCAGGCTCAGCGGCCACGGCTCGCGGGCCCAGCCGCTCCGCGGCATGTGGTATCTTCCCGGACCGGGGCACGAACCCACGTCCCCTGCATCAGCAGAAGGACTCTCAACAACTGCGCCACCAGGGAAACCCAAAAGCCAAGATTTTTGAAAAATTAATAAAACTGAGAAACCCTGAAAAATTAAGAAAAGAGGAGAAAGGCATAAGTAACCAATATCAGGAAAATAAAAGGGGACATTGCTTTAGATTTTACAGATATTAGAAAGGTAAGTGCATATTATAAAAAACATTAACCAAAATTTTTGAAAATTTAAATGAAATAGACACATTTCTAGAAAAATGCTTATGCAAATGAAAACAAGAAATAGAAAACCTAAATATTCCTATATCTATTAAAGAAATGAAATCTTTTTAAAAAAAGAAATTAAATCTTAAATGAATACATATTCCATGTTGGGGGGAGGGGTGACTCAGATGGCTTTACTAGTGAATTTTATTTAATGTGTAAGAAATAAATAACCCTAACATCACACAGATTGAGGGAAATGGAAAAGAGGGAACACTCATTTTATGAATCCAGCATAACCTCAGTACCCATAACCTGACAAGAATATTACAAGCAACAATTTTCAAGACAATTTCCTTCATAAATATAGATGCAAAAATCTGAAAGAAGATAATAAACTGAATCCAGTGTTGTACAAAAAGAATATACATCATACTTAAGAAAATTTTAATCCAAAAATTCAAGTTTGGTTTAACATTTGAGAACTGATTAACTACTCTGATAGAATACTGAGGAAAAATTCTATGAACCTCTCAACAGATGCAAAAACACATTTGATAAAATCCAATATTAATTTTTCTTTATAAATAAAAGATATCAATTATATCTATGAAGATGCTATAGCAAACATCATACTTAATGGTTAAATGCTGAAAACTTTTCTCTCTGAGTTTGGGGATGAGATCAGTACACCTGCTAATATCCTATTCAACATTGTATTGAAGATCCTAGCCAGAGCAACAGTTAAGACAAAGGATGAAAAACAGAATAATTGGAAAGGAAGTAACAAAACTGTCATTACTGAGAATGATGTGTCTTCTGTATATAGAAAAATTTTCTACAGTGTCTAAAATTTATATTAAAATATGGGGGTCCAGGATTAGCCAGGACAACATTGAAGAAAACCAAGTTTGTGGACATACCGGATGTCAAAGTACATTATAAAAGAAGACAGCGTGACATCAGTGCAATGCCAAGCAAATGGATAAATGAAAGGTAAGAGTCCAAAATCAGACCTATATCATTATGCACATTTAATTTATGAAAAAGATTGTGGTGAGAGTTGTCAGGGAAAGGATGGTCTTTTGAATACATGATGCTGTGTTAATTGAATTCCCATATGGAAAAATGAATTTGTTCCCAGGTGGATTTTACGTATAAAAAGATAAAGGAGACAACATAGGAGAATATCTTCAAGAACTTGGGGTAGAGTAATACTTCTTAAATAGAACTCAAAAAATATTAATGATAAAAAGATGGATTAATTGGACTGCATTAAAAATAGGAATGTCTGTTTATTCAAAGACTCTATTAAAGGAGAGAAGGAAAGCCATTGAGTGGGAGGATATATGCAACACATTTAACCAATAAAGGACTCTATCCTGAATATAAAAAATAAAGGACTCTATCCTGAACTCTATCCTGAATATAAAAATAACTCCTATAAATCAGTACAAAAAATACAGACAACCCAATAAAAAAATGGGTAGAGAGCAGAGGATATCGAAATGGCTAATAAACACAAAAAGTTAACCTTGTTAATCATCAGGGTAATACAAATTAAAATTACAGTGTGAGACAGTAGTACCCCCACCAAAATGACAAAATAGACAAAAGGGAAAAAGAATCCTAATTCCAAATATTGGTGAGAATATGGAGAAACCGGATCTTTCATACACAGCTAGACGGAACATAAACTGGCAGAAGTACTTTCAAAAATTGTTTGGTAATACCTAAAACCAGTAATTTACTCCTAGGAATGTTCCCAGTAGAAATATATACACATTTGTAACCAAAAATCATGTACAAAAATGTTCATAGCTCCATTATTTATAATACCTCCCCAAATGGAAACAACCTAAATATCTATCAATAAAAACAATAAATAAATTGTGGTATTTTCATATAATAGAGGTGGGAGTGAAGGATAGCCTCGACTAGGATGGTAGTGGTGGACAGGGAGAAAGATGGATTGGCACGTCTTATAGTCAGAGTTGGTTGGTCAGGGTGATGAATCAGTGTGGTGTAAAGGAAAGATTGGAATCCTGCATAACTTCTAGATTTTGGTTTGAGCAAAGAATTATTTCTCTAGGTCGGCACAAATCATCGAGCTGATCTCCGTGTGCTATGCAACAACTTCCCACTAGCCATCCATTTTACATGGTAGTGTATATATGTCAATGCCACTCTCTCACTTCGTCCCACCTTACCCTTACCCTCCATGTCCTCAAGTCCATTCTTTACGTCTGTGTCTTTATTCCTGCCCTGCCACTAGGTTCATCAGTACCGCTTTTTTAGATTCTGTATATATGCGTCAGCAGATGGTATTTGTTTTTCTCTTTCTGACTTACTGCATTCTTTTGTTTTTTTTTTTTTTCGGTACGCGGGCCTCTCACTGTTGTGGCCTCTCCCGTTGCGGAGCACAGGCTCCGGACGTGCAGGCTCAGCGGCCATGGCTCACGGGCCCAGCTGCTCCGCGGCATGTGGGATCTTCCCGGACTGGGGCACGAACCCATGTCGCCTGCATCGGCAGGCAGACTCTCAACCACTGCGCCACCAGGGAAGCCCCCTAACTTACTGCATTCTTTATGACAGATTCTAGGTCCATCCACCTCACTACAAATAACTTAGGTTTGTTACTTTTTATGGCTGAGTAATATTCCATTAGGGAGGCACAAGAGGGAGGGGATATGGGGATATATGGATACATATAGCTGATTCACTTTGTTGTACAGCAGAAACTAACACAACATTGTAAAGCAATTATACTCCAGTAAAGACGTGGGGAAAAAAATTCTCACTATTTCTGTTACGCTGTCATCTCTCATCTAAACTGCAGTCCATCTCCCTGCTCCCACCATTGCCTATTATCCTATTTTCCACATAGCAGCTCAGAATGATCTTTTTACTCCTCCTGCTTAATACTCTCCAGTGGCTTCTCATATACTTAAAATGATGTACAAACTCTACTGTGCCCCTGTTTACATGGTCCCCTGTCTAGCTCTGTGACATCACCATATACCACTGTTCCTCCTGTTAAACATGCTCTAGGCACACTAGCTTCTTTTTGTCCTTTAAAGCAAGTTTACTCCTGCTTTAGAATCCTCTCATTTGCCTTGACTGGTTTTGTCTGTCATTAAGATCCCTGCTCAAAAGATAATTCCCCGAGGGGCATTTTCTAGCCCTTCAATCTAAAGTACTCTCCTCCTATTACTTTACTATATCACTCTCTTATTTTCTTCATTGTTCTTACCACTATTTGAAATTTTTATTCATTTATTGTTACTGAAAGTCTCCCCCTACTAAATGTAAGCTCCCAGGAGTAGGGAGTTTACGTTGTCCACTGCCACATAATCAGCCAAGAGCAGCACTGGGCAAATAGAAGGTAGTTAATATATATTTGTTCAGTGAATGGATAAATAGATAATCCAGCGGTATTAAGAGACTAGCCTTGCAGAAAGCAAAGTTATGCCCTCATTTTCCTTCTATGTCAAAATAAACTTTTAGTAACGTTGCCACTAAAAATAAAGAACCCCAAACATCCAGAACTTGTGGCCTCAGACCACACATACATCCAGATCTCCACCTTGCTTAAGAGCAAGTAGACAAGGTTAGATGTATTTCCTCTTACTTACTTCCTTCCTTCACCAGAAGAGCAAGTAGAATGTAGCCTGAAGGAGCTTGCTGTGTGCTGAAGTCTGGGATAATGGCCTTTTTATAGCAGGTCCATCCAGGGAGGAGCCATCTTCTGTAGGTTGGTCTGATTCATTCCTAACCAAACCCAGATCCACCCATATCTCCACCTCTATTATTTCTCTAGCAATGTGTTTGCTTCCCAACTTCTTCATGTCCTCATCTGTACTTGACTTGCCAAGTTCCAAATTTAGCTTTACATTATTCTCATATACTGGAGATTTTATGGAAGGTACACTTTGGCTAGCGTGGGTTCTTAGTGTGCAGGGTCCACACCTTCTAGGTTTTGTTGTGGTTGTTGTTACCCCTGCTTTGAATGGTGGGTGGTTGATAACTATTGATAAGTGTACTTCCTTATCCTTGTCTCTAGAGGAGTAGAATATACATTTCTGAAAAACTTAAATTCAATTTATATTTAAGCAAACATCACAAGCACCTACCTGCATGTCCCTTTATATCTATGAATTCCATCTCTGAATCCTGAGAGAACTTGCCATGATGAATGTTGATCTTCTACAGAGTATGCAATTCAGAGAAGGTAGGCAAATTTAATTTTGACTTTCCAAAAGAGAACAAGAAAGTGGGCTCTTGAGTTAGAAGCAGTGATCACTCTGAGCTGGCATGAACTTATTGGGCAAGAATCATTAATCTTATTTTCAAGTTTATTACATTGGGGTATCAGAGACATGCTCTATTTACTCTTCCTGTGGGTTAAACTGTGGGTTTTCTCATTAACCTCGTAAATATACAGGAGACACCTATCTTTGGCCTCTCTCTTAATTTCCAGACTGTATGTCGAACAGATTACGTTTCCATTTGGATGTCCCCTAATTAGTTCAGTCCATACTGTTCAAAACTGAACTCATTATCGTGCCTTATACCAAAATATACCATCCTCCAGAGGTCCACATATTGGTCAATGACATCTCCATCCACTGAGTGTCTAAAACCCCACAAAGCCATTTTCCATTTCTCCCTGTCTTTAGCCCTCATGCGAATGTCATGACATGTCACTTTTACCTAGACTAGTATTCTTAGTATGCAGGCTGTTCTCTATATCTAGTGCAGCAATTTTAGTTCTAGACCTCACCATCTTTGGATTGGACATTAATAAAAAGTGTCATGACTAGCCCCTCCATTATTAGCCTGCCTGATTCATCTTTTACTCTTATCATATCATTCCTTCTGGTGACTCCTGCTTGCCTGGAAAATTCCAAATTTCTTTACTTGACATATAAGCCCCTTCACAGTAGGAATGAATTTGTATCTTTTTAGCTGCTTCTCTGATCACCTGTATTTTATGGGAAAGTCCTCTAGCCTGATCCACATTTCTCGCATGTTATTTTAATGGTCCACCACTGTTCAGATTCTCTACATGCTGTCCTTACTACCTGGGGGAGTCCCTCAACCTTAGCTTCTCTTTATCCTTTAAGATCCTCCAGAATCACCACGTCCTTCATAAAGCCTTACCTTACATCTTCAGATGGATCGCTGTTTCCACACATACTCTGCATTCATCTCTCTTATAGCACTGGTGATATTTTATTTTAATTATTTACTTATGTGTCTGTAGTGGCCAGTGCCCCATTTTGTGTTTCTTCTCACCCTGGTATTGACTGGGTCTTGAATCATCTTTTGTGTTCTTGGGCCCTGTAATAGTTCCTGAGACATGATCAAATAAACGCAAGGGTGGGATGGTTGTGGGGGTGGGGGTGGGTGGAGAGGTGATCTTGTTTTAGAGTCAGTGAGGTATTCATATGCCTGAATTTTAAAAACTTTGTTTAATGCCCTCGTTTTTAACCTTAAGAGACCACCAGTTCTTTCTTTTCTTTTGTGGAACATTAGTTAACATCCACAGAACACAGGTCTTCATTTTCTCCTCTTTTCTTCCTGGGTTTAATTGTCTTTTTGTGCCAGGAGTTATTGTTATTGTCTCTCTCTTACCAGGCTATAATAATGGTAGTAATCTATATTGCATGCCCATCATGTGCCAAGAATGTGCTAAGATTTTGCACGTATTTCTTCTAACCCTCAGAACAACCCTGTGAGGGCATTATTATTACCCGTAATTTTGAGATGAGGAAACTGATAATGATGGGGTGCACAAGGTTACCTAGCGAGTAAGTTACAGACCAAAGATTCAGTCCCAGGTCATTCTCACTCCAACTCCCACATTACTCCCAGTACACCACATTGCTTTGGGTGTGAGCTTTTCTTCTTTTTTTCTTAGCTTTATTTATATTTTTGGTAATTTAAACTGGTTTCTCTCAAAGTGCCCTATGTCCTGGGTGACCTTAACTGTGGAAATCGTTTGCAGGGCCAGCAGTGTGAGTGAGCTGAGAAAAGTGGAGTCTAGAGAGTGGCAAGGATGGGGTAATCTGGGATCTGATGTTTCACGCCCAGAAGACACAAATCTTACAGATTCCTATCAATGGAGAGGGCAGTCCTAGTAGTCTGCTCCAGGATTGTTTTCTTGACCATGTTATGATCATTATATTCCAACCAATAACTTGCATGAAAATGTGGGCAGAGGGACTTCCCTAGTGGTCCAGTGGTTAAGACCCCACGGTTCCAATGCAGGAACCGTTCAGGTTCCTTCCCTTGTCGGGGAACTAAGATCCTGCACGGTGCAGCCAGAAAAAAAGAAAAAAGAAAAACAAAAGAAAATGTGGGCAGATGGCAAATATTTTTAGGATAGACTGAAGATCCAAGGAGATTTTAGCATGTCACACAAATAGCTCAAATTTAATAAAAGTGAATCTTACTGAAGTAAAAGTAAGATTCTGACTTTGGTTCTAAATTAAACTTCCCAAGGACAGGGTAGAAGCCATGAGTAAAAGAAGGGGTGTTGTGGTAGTGGCAGTGTGATGTAGTAGCCCAAAAGGTAATGCTATTTCAGACTGCATTAAAAGAGCACATTAATTAGAACAAAATAAGTGATGGTGTTCTTCACTCAGCACTTGTCAGATTGTTTCTGTAGCTTTTAAATTCAGTTCTGACACCCACTTCTCAATAGGGATGTTGTCAAATTGTTATGTGTTCTGAGTCAAGTAAATAGGGTGATTGGCTAGATAGGTGGTAAAGGGAACCGAGTGAGAAGCAGATGGTGGGAGAAGAATATCTGTTTTCAATGATACAAGAAGCTCTTATTATGCTTGGGTTGTATAAAAACTCACATAAATAGGTAGAAACTGTAGGGAAGCGTATTTTGGCTTAGTATAAGTAAGAACATTTTAATAGTCAGAATTGTCCAAACGTGAAAAGAATTATCTTTGGAGATGTTTCTCTGTGACTGCGTAGAGAATGTGGAATTGGATGAGCTGCTGGCAGTCAGTTAGCCTAGGCTCCTCACATTGTGGGTGACGACCAGGAGGTCAAATGTTGCATGGCTGATTAATCAGCAATTCAAGACCTGGCCTCCAACTCAGATTTTTCACTCCAAATGCACTTTGTGTTGCACCAGGTTACATCTGTTACTGGGAGATGAGCATGAGACAGGGATATTTTGGAGGGTCATTAAGTAGAGGAGCACTGGGGGGATGTCTGATAAATCCCTCTTTCCACCTGAGAGCTGTGATTCTATGATTCAAGTAAATTTCTTTGCCTGACTTGATTACACTCAGCTCATACGGCTATTTGATCAGTGTAGTTTACTAACTGCAGGGGTAACAGGACTATCAATTCCATTTTATAGTGGAATTTCCACTGTACCCTATATATACATGGGGTATGTTTTCATATTCCACTTCCTGCAAACAGACCTGATCCCTCTTGCATATTAGCTTTTACCTTTAAATACCAAAGGATTTCCCCCCAAACCCTTAAAATTACTGACCATGGAATAGTAAACTCTGGGATGTGGGGCATCTTCTCTGTCCTCAGAGAGAACTTATCCTTTGCCTTGCCGTTACCAGACAGTGAAATGGTTTCAGAGGCATTTTAGGTGTCCACAGTTACATCTTGTAGCTACAAGGATTTGTTATGGGATAAAGAAAATGCCCCAAATGTCAGAGTTATTGACAAATCAGAAATTATAGGATTTCAATTGCAATTATTCATTAGTGGTTGTCCCTCCCTTTTCCTATCCCATGGGCTAGAAAGGCATTATGCTGCCATATGGCCTCTGGGCTCCTTATGTGGGTCAGGTTGTCACAATTCAAGGGAACAGCCCTTTGAGATGTGTGACTGAGGCTGTAGGAGTGAAGGGGAGTTGGAATTTGTGGTTAAATGATTTCCTACAGGAGTTGTAGTCATTTCCTGGGAGGTGTTGTTTTGGAGGTGGAGTCTTTCCAGGTTGAATATTCTCTTGAATTCCTTGGTGTAGTTGTAGCTGATGTTCCCGCTTAGCTATCCAGTGGTGGAGCAGTATCTCCACCTTTACTCATAGCTTGTATTTACGAAGACAATAGTAAAAGAAAGTAATGTTGAGCCCAAGGAAAAATTTCAAGTTCCCAATAGTGACCTCAGGTTCTTCTTACTTTAATCTTGTGTGTGTGTGTGTGTGTGTGTGTAACACATCATTCCAGCTAATGCAGATGCAAGAGTCACACACACACACACACAAACACACAAAAATGAGAATATGTGTGAGAGAGACGGTCACAGAGAAAACAATGATTAAAGACATGTCTTTTGAATACTGGGGAAATGTTTCCCAGGAGCACTTACATCAATAAGATGTTACTTTTCAAAAAATCATGGTGATTTATTACACCCCTCAAGTACAATGCAGAGATGGCCAGAAGCTTTCTAGGGTGAGATGGGAGTAGCATCTATGCACTACTGTGTTATATGAAAGTTTTCTCTAACAATTAGGGACAAAGTAAGAAGAGAAAAAAATAATAGAAGAGATGATACAAATGAAACTGATCATCTCGTTGTAGTTAAAGAAAAAGCCTTCATGACTTAATTTTTGAATGGTTATGAACAGAGAGATTATGAGATCTTCAGAGTGGCCACATCGGCAAAGACTAGTATCAGCACTAAAGGATTGACTAGTCCCCTTTCCATGTTCCATAGAAACTGAGTTTTGATAACAGGGTGGTGCAGCATTAGGAAACTGGAAAAAAAGAATCCAGGAGCAAGCTAGGACAGAGACATTATAGCCATTATGACCAGACTTCACCAATATCACCTGTTCAGATGGGGTCTAGCATACGCCAGTAATTACAGGAGAATGTGGAAGATCGGGAGAGGCTAGAACTTGGAATAAACTCCTACTCCCCTTCTTACATGCTCCCTTTATATATAGGGATATTATAGACAGAAGATAGATTAGAGTGTATTCTGGAGGGACAATTTCTGCAGGTGTCAGAGGGAAGTTCAGATGAAGAACAGGTCACAGTATTCAGGGATCATTCAGTCATTCAACAAACATCTGTTACCAGCTGACTACCTACCAGTCATCATACCTGTCATGGGGTCATCAGTGAAGAAGTCATGCTCCCTGTCCTCAAAGGGTTCATAATCTAATGAAGAAAACAGATATATATACAATGTGATATATGTTATGGTGAAGGTATTTATAAACCATAATGGAAAGACAAATGAGGAAGCAATTCATTTTCTTCCACTTTTTAACTTTTCCCCAAACTTTATTGAGGAATAATTGACAAATATAATTGTATATATTCAGGGTACAGTGTGTTGATCTGATATAAATATATACTGTGGAGTGAATACCAAGATCAAGATAATTAACACATGTATCACCTCACATAGTTAACTCTTTTCTTTTTGTGGTGAGAACACCTAAGATCTACTCTCAGCAGGTTTCAATTGTACAATACCGTATTAACTATAGTCACCATGCTGCACATTAGATCCTCAGGACTTATTCTTCTCACATCTGAGAGTCTCTACGCTTTGACCTACGTCTCCCCATTTTCCCTATTTCCCCTACTTTCCAGCTCCTGGCAGCCACCATTCTGTTCTCTGTTTCCATGAACTCAACTTTTTTTAGATTCCACATATAAGCGATACTTTACAGTATTTGTCTTTCTTATTTCACTTAGTGTAACGTCCTTTGCTTCATCTGTGTTATTACTAATGGCAGGATTTCCTTTTTTTATGGCTGAAAAATATTCCATTATATATTATTATGTATAAATATATATATTTTATATCAAATTTTCTTTATCCATTCCTATGTTGAAGAACATTTAAGTTGTTTTTATATCTTGGCATTGTGAATAATGCTGCAATGAATATGAGAATATCTCTTCGAGATACTGATACTTCAGTTAAATACCCAAGAGTGGGATTGCTGGATTATATGGTGGCTCTATTTTTAGTTTTTTGAGGAACCTCCATAATGTTTTCCACGGTGGCTCTATCAATTTATATTCCTACCAACAGTGTATAAGTGTTGCCTTTTCTCCACATCCTCAAAACTTACCTCCTGTCTTTTTCATAATAGCCATCCTAACAGGTGTGAGGTGCTATCATGGTTTTGCTTTGCATTTCTTTGTTTATTAGTGATGCTGAGCACCTTTTCGTGTACCTATTGGCTATTTGTATGTCTTTTGGGGAAAAATATCTATTCAGATCCTTTGCCCACTTTTAAATTGGATTATTTGCTTTTTTGCTGTTGAGTTGTGTGAGTTCTTTATATATTTTTACATTAACCCATTATCAGATATATGATTTGTAAATATTTTCCCCCAACTTGTAGGTTGCCTTTTCAATGTATTATTTGAAGTTCTAGTTTGATGTAGTCCCTCTTGTTTATTTTAGCTCATTCTCCTTTAGAGAGTTGCAAAGGAGATGATATGTGAGCTGAGTTTTAAAGATTGCATTTATTGGATTTTGTGGGACAGAACATGGGAAGATTGACCTGAAAGGCCATATGGAAAGGTTTCAAAAGCTATGCTAAGTCATGTGATGTTATCTTATTTACATTGGAGAACAACTGAATTTTTTTTAAGTAGAACTTTTAAGTAGAATTTTAAGTAGAGAAGTGACAGAATCAGATTTTTATTTAGTAAGAATAACTGTAGGAGTATGGATGGTGAATTGAATTTGATACAGGCAAGGGTGCAGCCAGTTTGAAAAAAGAAGGGAGATAATGAGGTACCAAACTAAGGTGTTGGCAGTGGGATTGAAGAGAAGAGACATTTCAGAATTAGAGCTTGACAATGCATTGGACACAGAGGTTGAGGGAGGGAAAAAAACAAGAGGCAATAGGTTAGAGTTTTGGCAACAGCTGGTATAGGCAGACAGGTTAGGGAGGGGCTGGCAATAGCTGGTGTAGGCAGACAGGTTAGGGAGGGGCAGCCTCAGTAAAGTAGGGTCTGACAGGTTGACAAAACTCAATGATGGAGAAGCCAGGAATAGGAGATTTAGATGGAGAGGTGATGGGGAGTTGGTATCAGCAATATCAGTTCATGGGTAGCAGGATTTTAATTTTGGAAGTAGGGAAGGCAGAAAAACAAAGAAGAGCTCCTAACATGGGACACTCAAGGACCAGGAGCCAAGCAGAGACCTAGTTATCACTACTGAGAGGGATCAAAGCCAGAGTAGTAGAACAGGTGACCTGATGTTGATTCCTGAACTTTGGGGAACTTCCATTCTTAAATTCCTCCTGCTGAAGGTCAGTACTTGTTCTGGGTGATGAGGGATCTCACTGAACTTCCAGTACCTGAAGACCCCTCTAACTGCTCTGCACCCACTTTTTTTATCAACTTGGACATTGGTTCCCCCTTGCAAATCTTCTGGTTACTCATAATTCACCACCTACACTCTGTAGATTAGGCACATGTTTGGCTAATAATCTCCGTGACTATTGGTGTAGCCCAGCTCCAGATACTGACTACATCACACCCCTATCACCCAGGTGTAGTTGGGGGAGGGTCCGGAATAATGTTTGCGGCTTAGCTATAGGGCCAGAAGTCTAATAGTTTGGGGACTGATGGGTTCAGAAGGTGAACATCAGAACCACTCTGGCATATTATTTATAATTTCTGCTTACAGCAAAAGTTAAAAGCAGTCATTCAGACTCTAAATTACTGTATGTCCAGAATCACTGAGACCGAAGGCTCCAAAGTCCTTAAATGTGACTTCGTGAGATGAATAATGCTCTTTTAACCTCATAGATTTCCTCATCAATGGTGATCTTGCTGAAGTAGAGGTGGACTCTTGGCCCACCAACATTTCTACTTGTTTTACCAGTGTTGCCTAAAGTATGACCAGATTTTCTCAATTTCTAAGAGCATTCATTTCAAGGGATTTATCTCATTTTAGGATATCTTAACAACTTGAGGCAAAGTCCTCCAGGGCTGTATCAGACATCTTTTCTTGGCATCCTACAGCGTGGATTATCAAACCAGTGTGTTAGTCTGGAACCTAGATCTTCTGTCTTTGGCTTTTTTCAGGATGACTTTTCTGCTCTGCTGTGGCAGTCCTTGAGAAATTGAAGTATTTTTTGTTCTCAATTTGTGTTTAACCATTTAAACCCATATTTCCCAGATTCTGCCTCTTGAACTCATTCTATCATTTTTCTAACCAGGCCATCAGTTACACTTGCAAAGTATACTCTGGTAGTATTTCATATATATCTGTGCTTAAAGCAGTTCATAGAAGACTATTTGCAGTTCTTTTTATAGTATGAATTTAGTAATCCTCAACTAATCACTTCGTTTTCTCCATGAAATTCCTAATTATAAGAACTTTTCAGATGAGGTACATGAAAGGATTGCATTGAAATAACACTGTGGTCACAATATTGGTGCCTAATTGGTGCCCAGATCCCTAAGTCCACGGTATAGTGTTGAGAGCCCAGTCTCACAAGTCCTACAGATTGCCTTTGACTATTGGCTCTTCGAAGTACCAGCTCTGTGATTTTGAGCAGATTTCTTAACCTTCTTTTTTTTTAATTAAAAAATTTTTTAAATTTATTTTTTACGTATTTATTTTTGGCTGTGTTGGGTCTTCGTTGCTGCGCGTGCCCCCCTGCCCCCAAGCTGCGGGGAGCAGGGCCACTCTTTGCTGCCGTGTGCTGGCCTCTCACTATGGCAGCCTCTCCCACTGTGGAGCACGGGCTCCAGGTGCAGGGGCTTTAGTAGTTGTGGTGCACGAACTTAGTTGCTCCGCGGCATGTGGGATCCCCCTGGACCAGGGCTCGAACCCATGTCCCCTGCATTGGCAGGCGGATTCCCAACCACTGTGCCACCAGGGAAACCCTTCTTAACCTTCTTGACTCTGTTTCCTCATCTTTAAAGTAGGGATAATAATACATAATATGCATGGTTGTCAAGGATATTAAGTGAATTATATGTCAGTGGTCTGGCACTTTGCCTGACATTATAGCAGGTGTTCAATAAATGACAATTACTAATATTATGTTATTATGAAATCTTAACAGAATTGATAACTCAATGTGACACATTCTTATTTTGATTTTTTACACGTGTTTTCATCAAGAGAGAAGAGCATGAAATATACCTCTTTTCATTTTTCTTCAATATTTGATCCCCTTTCCATGAGAATGTGGAGGTTATTGAAAGGTGCAGGGTGGTCTGTTGGATTCCTTTACTAACTCTGGGAGATCAGGGAGAAGGTTTTCATCTGTTTTAGGAAAAGAGTAGCTTTAAGGGAACAGTGAATGATAAATGAAAATACTAAAAAAAAAACTTGGTGAAAATTACTCTAGGTACATTTATTATTTGTCTCCTTTCTGTACATTCCACCTTCTGCAACAGCCCCTGATTTTCACGTCAGAATTCACCCATTTCCCATTCTTATTCCATGTGGTTGGGTGGGGTGGAAGGTCTAGCTTTGACTCTGAGGTGAAGAATGTCTCTTGGATATAATTGGTAACAGTAGGTGGGCAGGTAACCTGGGCTGATTCAGGCAGAGTGAATCTCAGGACCCTTGTGGGAACCACTAGTAAAGAGACATCATTCCATGCTCCCCCACCCGCTACACCTTGAGCTTTGAACCTGGAAGCATGTAGTCTGAACTACTGCAGCCATCTTGCAACTATATGTCAGCAGTCTGCCTGAAAATAGAGTCAGCAGAGAGGAAAGCAGAGCTAGAAATTAAGAGACTCCCTCAACCCTGATGATACCATTTGAGCCTTGGATTGAGTACTGTCTGCAAGACCCATGCAGAACTTTTAGATTACATGAACCAATAAATTCCCCTTTTCATTTAATAAAGTTTGAGTTGAATTTTTCTGTTACTTCAGATGGAAGTAGAACTAACTGCTATAATTGCTATTTGCTTTTTACTGTGTTCTGCACATATAATAAATATAAAAAACATAGCAACTAGGGCATGTTAAGGAAAGAGTGATAATAGAGAAAGGGGAGGAGGAGGAAAAACAAGCCCTCCCTGCCAACTCTTTCATGGCTTCCTTTTCCCTCCAAACCAAAGACTGAACCAATATTCGTCACATTATACTTTTTTTTTTTAGGATATATTCTTTTGTGAGCAAGAGTAAGGGCCTGCCTGAGGATGTTGGAAGCCTGCTTCTGGAACCCCTGCAGAAAGAGGAGTGTGTGTCTGTGGCTCCTGCCCTGTCCAACATTGGAAGCTACCTGGCAGTCTAAGCATGGTTCCTATTTAGAAGATGATTTAATTTTCCCTTGTCTAACTTTCCTTTTATCTTCTGAAGTCAGAGATCCAGAATCCATTTGTTCTTAGGTCTTTTATTCTTTCCTGTGCCTTCACTCTGCCCAAGGTGTTTTCCCCTTCTCATAGACAGTTTTGTGATCTTATAATATTACTTTTCATAGACTTTGACCCCAGACTTCTTGCTGACTTGAGACCATCAATGCCCAGGACACCAAGGACTTTTCTTTTTCTTTTTTCTTAAATTCTAGTTGTAGAGATTTGAGTTAATCATGTTCCTCACTTCGTGGCATATTATCCTTTTTTTTTTTTTTAACAAGAAAAATGCTAAGCAGTGTGTTCATGGCCAAGTACAAAGTCAAAGCCTCAATTTCAGTTTACCACCATGTATCAATTCTAGGATATGGTAAGGCTGTTATATTTGGCTAGAAAACCAGAATTCCAGTTCAATAACAAATTATGTTGAATTTTATTGTAAGGATTAAAGATGTCTACTAACTCTAAAGGTCTAGTAACTGTCCTGTGAAACTAAGATATCTCTTTTAACTTAAAAATTTATATTATACATTGGATCAATTTATTTATCCGTGCATTCATTCATTTAATTTATATTTGTTAAACATGGCGTATTATCCTTATTGGTCTATGCAGATTTTTTGGGGATGGTTCATTGATTGATTAACTTATATCCCCATTCTTCAGTCACATTCCTCTGTCCCTCACCCACTAGACAATTGTTCTAATGAGTTTACTGTATATCTTTTAATTTTGTATATGTTCTATAAAATATGCATTGTTATTTCTGTGTGCATGTTGTTTTCTTTTATGTAAGTGCTATTATGTGGTAGATCTCATTCTGTTTCTTACCTTTTTCACTTAGCATCCCTCCTGCTCTATGTATATCTACCCCATTGCTTGTAACTGTGCCACCGATGTGTACCTATCTGTATAGTTATGTGCTTCCCCAGTAATGGACACTCAGATGGCTTGCAATTCCCCAGTATGAAAAACAATGAATATCCTTTTACGTTCATTAGGGATGTTTGAGAAGTGTTTTCTGAGGCTCTAAACACAAAAGTAGAGTTGCCTAGTGGTAGGGTATGTGTATGCTTGATTTGACAAAATACTGAGACCACTCTTTGGAACAGCTGTACTACTTTACTTTTCTACCCAAAGTGTTTCCTAGAGCCACATACACCCCAACCGACACCTAGCTTATCTAGTCTATTTCACTGTTATTTCCATTTGTGTTTCCCTAATTAATAAGTTTGAGTATCTCTGTGTATGTTTCTAAAGTACTTTGATTATCTGTTCCATAAATTGCCTGTTCAAATGTATTTCCCATTTTTCTGTTAATGTTTTTATAAAGAGTTCCTTGTATATTCTTATATTAATCCATTGTTGGATGTAGACCCTGCAAGTAATTTCTCCCAATCTGTTACTTGTCTGTTAACTTTGTCATGGCACCTTTCACTGACCAGAAATCTTTAATTATGTTGTCATAAAAATAATCACTATTTAAAAAAATGTGTGTATATAAAGTTCTGTCGACAATGTCCTTTCCTACCCAGAGATTACAAAGTTATTTTCCTCTATTTACTTTATAGTTTTATGTTTCTCATTTAGATCTTTATTGCATTTGCAGTCTACCTTTGATATAGCTTTAGGTAAAGATCCAATTTTATTTTAATCTATAGCATGAGCTAGGTTTGCAACTCCATTTATTAAGTAATCTGTCCTTCTCCCACTGATACATGGTGCCCGTTTTATTGTATATTAAATTCCCATATAAGCAAGGTTATATTTCTAAGCTCTCCATTATGTTTCACTGATTTATTGGTTGCAATAATATCACACTTTTTTATTATTATGACTGTGGTATTTCTCAATACCTCATAGGACATATTCTTCCTTTTTGCTCTTTTTTTGAAATGTTGACATACTTATTCATGGATCTTTATTCTTCCATAAAAATTTTAGATAAAGTTATCACCTTTCTCAAAAAAATTCAAAAATATTTGAGGTATTTGTGATTGTATTAAAATTATAGATTAATATGGGATAAATGGATATATTTATAATATTGTCATCACAACCAAGAGATGGGATGTCTCTTAATTTATTCAGATGAACTTCTATGTTCTTTATTAGATTAAAAAATTTTCTCCCTGAAGGTATTATGTATTATCATTAATTTCTAGTTACATAGTATTTTTGTTGCTAGTCTGAATGATACCTTGTTTTTTAATACACTTTTTGATTGGTTACTTTTGGTGAGAAAGAAATGCTTTTAATTTTTGTAAGTTGACCTTACTCATAAACTTATTGAATTATTTTATTAATTGTAATAATTTGCTGATTTTATTTTTTTTCTAGCTAGAGGGTCATATCATCTGCAAATAATGATGGTTTTCTCTCTCTCATTCTTGCCCCCAATCAATATACTTCTCCTTTCTTTTTCTTTATAGCATTGGGCTGGATACCTCATATTTTGTTAAATACTAACAGCAATATTGTCCCTGATTTTATTTCTGAAATGAATGCCTCTAAACTTACTTCATTATTATGAGATATACTGTAAGTTTTTGATATATAATCTTTGCCAAGTTGATAAACTTCCCATCTACTTCTAGCATGAGTTTTTAACTCTGATGTGCATTGAGATTTTTCAAATACATTTTCTACTTTATTGAGATAAACAGATTATTTTTCTCTTTTAGCATATTAATGTGGCAAGTTACAAAGGTAGATTATCTGATTTTGAATCACTTTTGCATTCTTGGTATAAACCTTGGTTGATCATGATATTATTTTTAAATGTGCTGTCAGATATGGTTACCTAATATTTTATTTATAATTTTCTGAATATACTTTTATAAATTATATGGGATTATAATTTTCTTTTATTGTAATACTCATATCTAGTTTTAGAATAAAGATTATGCTATTTTATAAAATTATCTGGGTAGCTTTTACTCTTTTTCTTTTCTGAAAGAATTTGTATAATATGAACTAAGTCTTTAAAATTCTGGTAAAATTCACTAAAAATCTTGTTGTGAATTTATTTTAAGGTAGGAAGAAAAGACTTTCAATTATTATTTAAATTTTTTCAATACTTATTGGCCGACTGAATTTATTCTTGCATCAGTTTTGGCAATTTATATTTTTTATAGGAATATATCCTTTTAATCTAAATTTTCAAATGTGTTACCTTATGTTCAGTGGTCATGTCTCCTTTTATATATTTGCTATATTTGTTTCTCATCTTTTTTAGTGTTATATCAGTGTTGGCAGAGCTCTGTCCATCTTATTAATCATTTCAAAGAAATAGCTTTTTAAAATTAATCCCCAATCCTTTTGTTCTTTAATTCATTGATTTTTGACTTTATTCTTTTGTTCCTTCTTGCTCTTTTCCCATGCCTTTATCTGAATGTGTAGCACATTTATTTTTACCTTTTTTTTCCTGATATGTATATTTAATGCCATGAATTTCCCTCTAAGAACTGTTTGATCTCTGTTCCACAAATTTTGATATGCAGTATTATCATCATAATTTAGTTCATAATTGTTTCTCCATTCTCTTCATAATTTTTTTAACCCAAAAACTAGATGGATTTGCCTGATTGAGCTATCAGTTTCTGAGAGAGCATGTTAAAATTTGAAAATCATATTTATTTATTCATCTATTTTTCCCTGTAATTGTTTTAGTTGTCTGTTACATTTTAAGCCTGATTATTAGGTACCTATATATTTTGACAGTTATGTCTCCTTTGTTTTTTTTTTGTTTGTTTGTTTTTTGCGGTACACGGGCCTCTCACTATTGGGGCCTCTCCCGTCATGGAGCACAGGCTCCGGACGCGCAGGCTCAGCGGCCATGGCTCACGGGCCCAGCCGCTCCGCGGCATGTGGGATCTTCCCAGACCGGGGCACAAACCCGTGTCCCCTGCATCGGCAGGCGGACTCTCAACCACTGCACCACCAGGGAAGCCCATCCTTTGTTTTTTTATATTTTCCAAAATATCTTTTTCATATACTAAGAATTCTACTCCAATTTTATTTGGTCCATATTTGCTTGATTTATTTTTTATCATTTTATTTTCAACCATTCTGTGCCTTTGTCTTAAGCATGTCTTTTGTAGCCACCATGTGTTGAATCTTTTTTGTGTTATCAAATCTGAAATCCTCTGTCATTTCATTGGTTAGTTTAGACCATTTACATTTTTGAAATTATGGTAATAGTAAGACATTTCTGCCATCCCATTTCATACTCTTCCTTTGTAGTTTTTTCCCATGATAAAATGAGTGGTTTTATATTATAACCTTTTATATTAATGGATATAAACGCTGGAGAAATAAATAACTGATATTTAGCCATATATTATTTACTAGAGATATACATAAAATAAAATTATAAATAAAGGATAAAAAGAGGGATGGAAATGATATGCCACATAAACATTAAAATTAGTATCAGATAAAATAGAATTAAAAGTGGAACATACTGGTAATTAGAGGTATAACATATTGGTGAAAGGAAAAATTCACAAAAATATCTGCGAAGAACTTTTAACCCCTAATACTTTGTTTTGAGGTATATAAATTAAGAACTAATTAAAATAAAGAAAAAAATGGAGAAGTCTACAATTATAGTAGGTGGCCTTCATACTTTTGTTAGAAGTCAAAATCATCAAGTGAAAAAGATATAGAAGACTTGAATAATACAGCTAACAAGCTTTTATAGGTTAGGAGATATATATTAAACTCTGCTTTCAACAGAGAATACACGTTCTTTTCAATAGCACATGCAAAATTAATAAAAGTTGATCATATACCAAATTACACAGGGAGTGTCAACAAACTACAAAAATTGGATATAAAAAATACCACATTAATTTACTACAATAAAAAAGTAGAAATCAACATTGAAGAATAGGTAAAACAAAATAAAAACCAAATATTCCATATATCTGGAAATGTAAAAATCGCATATATAGAAAACAACATATAGAATTCTAGGTACTTCATGAGACACACAGAAAATAAAAATGGAGATGAAAAAATATTTAGAATAGAATGACCACTAAAGCAGTATATTTAAAATCCATGAAATGCAGGTAAAGAACTCAAAGGAAAATTTACTGCCTTAAAGATATTAACTGCAAAGAAAAGTGTAAGAACGTAAACTAAACTTTCAAGTAGAAAAGGAATGGTGAAACAAGCCCAAAGGAAATAGAATGAGGAAAATAATAAAGATAAAAGCAGAAATTGATAGAGAAAAGTTATATTTCTCCCCCAAACCATGGGCATTCTTTTAAAAGAATAATAACATAAATAAAGAGAAGAATAACCATAAAAATGACTTTAAAGAACAGTAAAAAAGCTAAGGGGGGGGGGTCTTTCCTGGTGGCACAGTGGTTAAGAATCCGCCTGCCAATGCAGGGAACATGGGTTCGAGCCCTTGTCCGGGAAGATCCCACATGCTGCGGAGCAACTAAGCCCGTGCACCACAGCTACTGAGCCTGCACTCTAGAGCCCGTGAGCCACAACTACTGAGCCTGCGTGCCGCAACTACTGAAGCCCACGTGCCTAGAGCCCATGCTCCGCAAGAAACCACTGCAATGAGAAGCCTGCACATTGCAACGAAGAGTATCCCCCACTTGCCACTGGAGAAAGCCCTCGCCAAGCAGCGAAGACCCAACACAGCCAAAAAGAAAAGAAAAAAGAAAAAAAAAAAGCTAGCAGGAATAGCTACAGGTAAAATAATTATTTTAAAATAAGGTGGTATGAGCAATTAAATACTAATAAAGTTGAAAATGACATGGATACTTTTCTAAGAAAATATAAACCACCAAAGTTAGCCCAAGAAACCTATTTCTGATTCTTTCTATTTTGACTATGAGAGACTGACTATTCCAAGCTCTCCGAAGGCAGGAGGCCCAGTACTTTTTTGAGCTAGATTTGCTAAACCTTCAAGAAATATTGTATATGAACTATTCCAGGGCACAGAGAAGAGTGAAAATTTCTCAACCAACTTTTTCAGGTTAGTTTAACCTTGACATGAAAATTATATAATAAAAGCCCTAGGAAAGAAAACTGTAGATCAATTTTACTTATGAACACAGAATTGCAAATATCCTAATAAAATATTAGTGTATCAAATCTAGGAGAGTATCAAAAATATTTAATAAGGACCAAATGAAGTTTACCAAAAGATTGAAAGATCAGTTCAGTCTTTGAAAATCAATCATACAATTCATAAAATAAATTGAAAAGAAAGGAGAATATCCATAAAATCATCTCAATAGATTGAAAAAAAGCATTTGATAAAATTCAAAACTTATTTATGGTAAAAATTTCAGCAAACTAGGAATAGAAGAGAACTTCTTTAATCTGATAGATGTTATTTAATAGAAACCTATGGCAAACATTATACTGAAACATACCATTGATGAAACAAGGATGCCTGCTATCAATACTAATACTTCATAGTCTTAACCAATAAGAAATGAGGTAGCAATTCCACTTCTGGATAGATACCTGAAAGAATTGAAAGCAGGTTCTCAAAGAGCTATTTGCATACTTAAGTTCATAGCAGCACTTTTCACTATAGCCAAAATGTAGAAACAACCCAAATGTCCATTGACAGATGAATGGATAAATAAAACACAGTCTCTACATACAATGGAATATTATTCAGCCTTAGAAAGGAATGAAATTCTGACAGAATGCCAAAACATGGATGAATCTTAAAACAATATGCTGAGTGAAATAAGCCAGACACAAAAGGACACATATTGTATGATTTCACTATGGGGTACCTAGAGCAGTCACATCCATAGAGACAGAAATAGTCTGTCTCTGGAATAGTATGTTAGAGGTAGCATTTCAAATACATGGGGAGAGGACGTTATTGAAAATGGCATGATGCAATTTTCTACTGGTATGTTAAAACCAAATAGATGCCTCTATAGAATGGTGGTTGTCAGGGGTTGAGGGGAGGGGGAATGGGAAGTTATTATTTAATGAGTATAGAGTTTCAGTTCTGGCAAATGGAAGTGTTCTGGAGATGGATGGTGGTGATAGTTACACAACAATGTGAATGTACTAATTCCACTGGACTGTACAATTAAACTCCGTTAAAATGGTAAATTTTATTTTATGTATATTTCACTACAATAAAAGTAAGAAATGAGGCATAAATATGGAAAAGGTAGATAATTCACTTATCAGTTTCAGACAAAATGTACCCAAGAAAATTAATTGACAAATATTCAAAGAAAACAATAAAGTACAGCACATTAACTAAATATACAATTAGCATAAACAAATTAGTAGCTTCCTAAAAATTGCCAATTCAAAAATATAATAGAAAAATCCCATGTACATTAACAACAAAAATATAAAGTGTCCCCAAGTAAACCTAATGAAAAAGTGCAATATCTTTATAGGAAAAAAAACTTACAGAGAGATATAAGAGAAAACCTGAATAAATTGAGAAATGGTTAAATGGTCATTTGTCTCCAAATTAATAAAAAAATTAAATGCAATTCCTTTTAAAATCCTTGAAGGATTTTCAGTAGAATCTGACAAAATGATTCTATAATTCATATACAGTATAAATATAAAGGAAAAGTCAATATATCTTTGGAATAGAAGAACAAAGTGTGGAGAAATTGGCCCCTAGTGATCTAGACATTTTAAAGTTTTAATTGTTAAAGAGTGGTGTGGAAGGGCAAATAAACAATGGGGTAGAGGAGAAAGCCAGAAACAGACCTACCTATAGGGATTTTGGAATAGTGTGTTAGAGGTAGCATTTCAAATACATGGGGAGAGGACATTATTGAAAATGGCAGGATGCAATTTTCTCCTGGTATGTTAAAACCAAATAGATACCTCTATAGAAAATCAGATCATGCCCCATACAAAAATAAATTCCAGATGGATAAAGGACCTAAACCACAACCACAACCAAAACAAAACTAAGCAAATAAAACTCTTAAATTATTTGAAGATGTAAAGGAATGAAAAATATCTTTTGTTTCTAGGAGAGAAGGTTTTCTTGAATATGTCTCCCAAAGCTGAATTCATAAAGAAAAGGGTAGGGCTTCCCTGGTGGTGCAGTGGTTGAGAGTCTGCCTGCCGAGGCAGGGGACACGGGTTCGTGCTCACTGGCTAGGCCTGTGAGCCATGTCCGCTGAGCCTGCACGTCCGGAGCCTGTGCTCCGCAACGGGAGAGGCCACAACAGTGAGAGGCCCGCGTACCGCAAAAAAAAAAAAAGAAAAAAAAAGAAAAGGGTAGATACATTTGGTTACATAAAAGTTCCAAATTTGTATTTGACAAAAGACACTCTAAGTTAAAAGAAAGCTTTGAATTGGAAGAAAATACCAGCAACATATTTAACAAGTAATGTGTTGGTATTCAAATTACATTGAGATAACCTAGATAAGATAACCTAATAGTAAAAGGATCAAGGATTAAAATAAGTATTTCATAGAAAAGAAAACTCTTTACACGTCTTTTTACCTTGTGTATCCCTTAGCTAATATTGTAATCATAGTTATTTTTACTACTTTTGTATTTTAACCTTTATACTAGCTTTATAGATGGTTAATCAACCACCTTTACTATATATTTACCTTTCCAGTGAGATTTATCCTTTTTTATGTTTTATTATTAGTAATTAGCTCTGTTCTTTTCAACTTAAAGAAATCTCTTTAACATTTTTTTTTGTAAGGCAGTTTAGTGGTAATGAACTCTTTTAATGTTTACTTGTCTGGAAAAATCTTTGTCTCTTATGTAGTTGTGAATGATAAGTTTGTAGAGTAGAGTATTCTTTGTTGGAAGTTTTATCTTTCAGCACTTGGAAAATATAATGCCACTCCCTTCTGGCTTGCAAAGTTTCGGCTGAAAAAAAACCTGCTAATAGTCTTATGGGAGTTCCCTTGTACATAACAAGTTGTTTTTCTCTTGATGCTGTTATGATTCTCTCCTCATCTTTAACTTTTGATATTTTAACTATAATGTGTTTTGGTGTGGGTCTTTTTGGATTCCTTTTAATGTGACTCTCTGGGATTCTTGGATCTGGATGTCTGTTTTCTTCCCCAGGTTAGGAAAATTTTCAGCCATTATTTCTTCAAATAAGATTTCTTCCCCTTTAAAGATGTAAAATGTGACATCAGAAACATAAAATATAGGGGCAGGGAGATTAAAACTGTTGAGCTTTAAAATGGGATGAAACTTAAGTTGTCATAAAATTAAAAAGGGTTGTTAAAGATACACATTGTTGTATGTAAGCCTCATGGTAACCACAAAGCAAAAACCTATAGTAAATATATAAAAGATAAAGAGAAAGAAATATAAGCATATCACTAAAGAAAATAATCAAACCACAAAGGAAGAGAGCAAGAGAAGAAGAAAGGAACAGAGAAGATGTACAAAAACATCCAGAAAACAATTAACAAAATGGAAGTAAGTACATACTTAACAATAATTACTCTAAATGTAAATGCACCAATTTTTCCAATTAAAAGACATAGAGTGGCTTAATGGATAGAAACAGGACCCAGCTGTATGCTGCCTACAAGAGACTAACTTTCATTTTTTAAGTTTTATTTATTTATTTATTTACTTATTTATTTATTATTAGTTTTGCCACACAGCATGTGAGATCTTAGTTTCCTTACTGGGGATCGAACCCGTGCCCCCTGCAATGGAAGCTCAGAGTCTTAACCACTGGATCACCAGGGAAGCCCCAAGAGACTCACTTTAGATGTAAGGAAGCACACAGACTGAAAGTGTAGGGAAGGAAAAAGGTATTACATACAAATGGAAATGAAAAGAAAGCTGGAGTAGCTATACTTATGTCAGACAAAATAGACTAAAGCAAAGACTGTAATAAGAGACAACAACACACACACCCCCAAAAAAACAAGCTCACAGATTCAGAGAGCAGATTTGTGTTTCCCAGAGGTGGAGGCAGTGGGGAGGAGAGTGAGAGAAATGGGTGAAGGGGGTCAAACATTAAAAAAGTTTAAAAAAAAATCTATGTTCAAGCTCAATGAATAGTAACTGTTCAGGACTTCCCTATGTTTTTGATGACTTCCCTTATTTATACCCAAGAATTGATGGAAATGACAAAAAAAGCAAAGAAAAATAAAAGAAAACCCAACAAGGCAATACAATTTAGAGAAAACACTTAACCTGCTGGTATTCAGGAAGATACAAATTAAAATGATGATAGATGCTATTATTTACCCCTAAGATTATCAAAACCTCTAAAGCTGATAATATTAACTTTTGGCCCAGTATTGGGGAAAGGGAACTTTCATATACTTCTGATAGGAGGCTAATTTGATACAGTTACTTTGGAGGATAATTTGGCAATATCTATTAAATTCAAAATTACACACATCCTATCTGCCAATAATTCCATTCTAGGTTTCCACCCTAGAGAAACACTTACCTGTGTGAACAGGGAGACAAGTGCAAGATACTAATTGCAGCATTGTTTGCAATACTGAAAAACTGAAAACAACCTAAATGCCCACCAATAGATGGATGGCTAAATAAAATTCAGTGTATCTGTATCATAGAATTCTATAGCAATTAAAAAGAATAAACTAGATTTCTGTAAATCAACATCTCCAAATATTATTCAGTGAAAAATTTATAATGCATAAATATAAATGCAATATGACTTCTTTAATATAAAAATGCATAGTAAATGTAAAGTATTTTCTCTGTGTACTGGTTTATGTGTGTAAAAAATAGCTTTAAGTTGTCTGGAAGGAATAAGCTCAACTTCCCAGTGATTATCTCTGGGGAAGGAGGAGAGGGATTGAATTTGGGATGAAGATCAGAAAGGACTGTAGTTTCATCTATAAATATTCTACTTTTAAAAGGAAAAATATATTCATGTATCATTTTATAATTAAAATTAATTTTAAAAACACTTTCTATTACTGTGGTATGTCTTTGTTGAAAGAATGCACTGTGTGAACTAATAATGATGTGCAGTCATTTTTATTCCTATGATTAATAGAGGCCAGGATAATTCTGATGTGAGTTTTATTTATTTATAGTAGTAAATTAACTCACTATACTAGTAAGCTTGCATGTTTATGTAACATGCCAATAATAAAAAATAAGAAAAAATATTAAGACTACTTAAAAAGCTGGGCTCTCATGTTGAGTTCTCCTTAAACCTCAGTCTATACCGACATGAATCCATTTTCCTTTGGTTCTGTTTCCAAAAGACAAAAGAGTATGGTAGAAAAAGAACTGGGCTGGGATATAGTCTGCAGCTTTTTTTCTGATTAAACAGTCAATATATATTAATTGTGTGCAATTGGGATTCACTTCCCACAAATAATAAATAAAAGGATTATCATGAGGTTCCTAATCTGTCAATATCTATGAGCAGTTGGTCTGCAAAGTCCTTGAAATTACAGGAAAAAATTTGTGTGTAGGTAGGTATGTGCATTTTTTTAATGGGAGGGCATTTGGGAGAAAGATGCTTAAATGGTTATGGAACAACAAAAACAAGAACAAAAGGTTTATAGTCATTGACCTAGATAATCTTCAGTGTCCTTTTCAGCTGTGAAATTCTGTTAAAGGTAAATACTGAGACTTTTTTATACTGTCCTTTCTTTTTCTCTTTTCTCTCATCAAACACCAAGACAAAAACAGTTAACAAGTTTTATCAACCATAAAATGATAAAAATGCCTAATTTTCAAAATTAATATGATTATTAAATGGAATAATCCATGTAAACCCCGAAGCTAGCTACAGTGCTGGGGAGACGTTCATGAACAGGCTTGCACATGTCCAATCCAAAATGAGATCACAGCTGCTCAGATCTGGCTGATTATTGAGAGGAGGATGTTGACCCAGGCTGGATATTTGGCTTAAGAGAAATCAGAAATCCAGGGACTTTTTTTTTTTTGGTGTCATCTCCCAGTTTCTAAACATTGTTAACTAATTCATATTTTAAATAGTGTGAACTAGTGGTGTGCTGGCTAAATGAAACATATCAGTAGACTATATATAGCCTGTTGGTCGCTTTTGAACTTCTAGGTTTCTGTATATGACCAATGGCCTGAACCAAACAATACCATGTAAAGAAAATATCAACAAAGTTTACTCTCTCATCAAAGTCTCATTCTTTTTCCTTCCTACAAAGTTGGTCTCTGACTCAAGCCAGAAATCTAGCAAGTCATGTTAGACACCTTCATCTCAGTCACTGTATACTATCTAACCACAAATCTCAGAAATATGTTCTGCATCCAGCCCCTTTTATGTACCCCATGTTGCCTCTGTCACCTTTTACCCAGATTATTATAGTAGCTGCTGGATTGGTCTTCACACCTCAAGTCTTGCCCCTCTGCCATAAAAAAAACAAAAAAAACAGGGCTTCCCTGGTGGCGCAGTGGTTGAGAGTCCGCCTGCCGATGCAGGGGACACGGGTTCGTGCCCCGGTCCGGGAAGATCCCACATGCCGCGGAGCGGCTGGGCCCGTGAGCCATGGCCGCTGAACCTGTGTGTCCGGAACCTGTGCTCCGCAATGGGAGAGGCCACAGCAGTTAGAGGCCCACGTACCGCAAAAAACAAAAAACAAAAAAAAAACCTTTCTGAAATGAACATATGATCATGTGATTTTACAAAAGCCCTTTGATGGTTGTTCATTGCTTATAGCTAAAGACTAAAGTTCTTAGCAAGTTTTATCAGATTCATTGTTATCCAACCTCTGCCTGTTGTTCTGACATCATTTCCTACCATGCTGCCACAAACAACCTGTGTCTTACCTGTGCTGAATTATTTTCGAGTTCCTTTAGCTCACCATCGTCTTTCTTACTTTAAGACTTTATGCACACTTAAAGATATATATTCCTGGGGTAGTCTCCCCAAGTAAACCTGGATAACTCCTGGCCACTTCTGGAGACTCATTGCAAAGTTCCCCTCTTAAGATTTCTTTGAATACTGTTTCTTCACTTTTAATCAGAGTTAAAATCAGTTGATCACTTCACCGCAAACACAGTCCCTTAATCATGTCTATTATAGCACTTGCCACAGTATTCGTCTATTGCTTTCTCATATGTTGGTCTCCCTAATTACTATGTAAACTCCTAAAGGACAGGGACAATGTCTTTCTGATATTTGTAACTTCAGTGCCAAGTATAGCATCTGTCAACTAAGTAGTTACTAACTTGCCTCCAATGAAAGAAATGAGTGAACAAATGATCCTTATGTTGCATTGACAACACCTACATCATCTGGATCATCTGGATTCTGTAGTTAAACTAATCAGAGAGGGATTGCTCATCAGCCTAGCCCACATTCTGAGATTGCTTGTTGGAGAGCTGTAGAAATGTGAGTATTTTGTCACACATAGGTGGAGCTCAACCATTTCTTCTTACAGGCTTGGCTAGCTGAGTCTGACAAAACTTGTCAGGAAAGGTATTAGGAAGAGTGAGGCAAGGATTTGGAAGAAAAAAAAACAATAGGAATTAGATAGTAATGTTGCTGGAAAATAAAGGGTGTTGGGTATTCCCCAACTCCCCCAAATATTCAAATCTAGGGCTTATGTGGTATGCTTTGGGAGCAACATAATCCTTGTCCAGCCCCTGAAATTGCACCAATTGGAAATAATTTCTCTAATGCATTTTTTAATGCTCCTTGGAATAAATTAGTGTAAATGAGATGTGATTTTGTTTGTGTTTTGGTTGATTGGGTTTTAAGACACCCAGCCAACCAAGCAATTCAACAAACAACATCAGAGCTGACAAAATTCATCTTGAGAATTTGAGGAAGAAGAAGGGTTGAATTTTTGTCTTATTAAAGCCCTCTTGACAAGGGAAAGATACTGCTGGGTGAGGTACGGCGAAGACTTTAACATTTAAAAAATTCAAAAATCTATCTATCATCTATCTATCTCTATATCTATCTCTATATCTACCTATCTATCTATCTATCTATCTATCATCTATCATCTATCTATCTCTATCTAAAAGAAGAGATGTGAGCTGATTTTTAGAGGAAAGAAAGGGAAACCAACATTTGATGTGTGCTCTCTGGGTGTTAGGGTTCTGTGTTGGGTAGTGTGAGGGAGTGGAAGACACCTGGGCTTTTGCGTGAGTGGGGTCTGACTTTGCTGCTTAGCTGCATACCAGCTATATGGATTTGAGTAAGTTTTTTTAAACATCTCTAAGCCTAATTTTGCCTGTAAAGTATGGATCATTTTTGATTTGCAAGGTAGGTGTAGGGAAAGTATCTGAAGCACAGTAAGTAGGCATTCAATATTTTAATTTTCTTTCTTTAATCCGCAGTGGGATAAATAGCACAAATATTGCATGATTTCTATTAACTGAAGTAATAGAAGTAGACTGGAACTCAATTTTTTGACTCCCAGCACTAGAGGAATCTTGAAGTAATGACTCTAAGTTGGGTCATTAGAGGAAGGGGAGAATTTGCCTACACTGGAATCTAAGTTATTTAGTCCTTAAATCGTGTCCCTGCAACCCCCTCAGCAAATCATCGATTTGTAGATTTCAGATTCTCTCTATATTTCCTCTTCTCTAATAGCCTCACTATGGGAAACTGCTTCTCCTACACTTCATGACTATGTTCTAATGAAGGACTGATAACCAGTCAACCCTTACAACTTTAATCCTAGGGAAAGTTGGTAAAGCCAGAAACACATCAAAGTATTTGGGAACAGAGAGTGATTCTCCATTTCATCCTTTTCCTAATTACTTTATTGTAGGCAGTAGGAGGTCACAAGCTCTTCATCAGTGTTCATCATGGAGAAATGAAAAAAACAGGCAATATAAGAGACAATTTAATATATTTAAATAATCTTTAAAAATGGACACAATGCCTTGCAAATTCTATACTTCCTCGTGTTAGATGGCTTCATAATACAAAAAGAATACTTATAAACTTCTCCTACTGGTACCTTCGTGTACTTCATAAGTAGAATTCTCTCACTTTCACTTAACATACTCCCCAAAGATGGTAAGATGTCACTTAAAATAGGTTTAAAAGTCTGGGTTAGTGGCCTTTTAATCGTGCCAAGTGGTTTATTATTAGAGAGGAAGCTGCCCTCTGTTTATTGGCTGGGTTGATTTCCAGTCGAATCCAGCATTACCTCAATCTTCATCCTTTTCTCTTCTTCTTCTTCCTCTTGCTCATTGCCCCCACAGCTTATATACTCACGTTTGACTGCAAGTAGTAGTATTTTACTTTTTTAACTTTTATTTTATATTGGAGTGTAGTTGATTTACAATGTTGTGTTAGTTTCAGGTGTACAGCAAAGTGATTCAGTTATACATATACATATATCTATTCTTTTTCAAATTCTTTTCCCATTTAGGTTATTGCAGAATATTGAGTGGAGTTCCCTGTGCTATACAGTAGGTCTTTGTTGGTTATCTATTTTAAATATAATAGTGTGTATATGTCAATCCCAAACTCCCAATCTGTCCCTCCCCCCCATTCTTCCCCCTCTGGTACCCATAAGTTTGTTTTCTAAGTCTGTGACTGTTTCTGTTCTGTAAACAAGTTAATTTGTATCATTTTTTTTAGATTCTGCATATCAATGATATCATACAGTTTTTGTCTTTCTCTGTCTGACTTACTTCACTTAGTATGATAATCTCTAGGTCCATCCATGTTGCTGCAAATGGCATTATTTCATTCTTTTAAATGGCTGAGTAATATTCCATTATATATATATATATACACCACATCTTCTTTATTCATCTGTCAATGGACATTTAGGTTGCTTCCATGTCTTGGCCATTGTAAACAGCACTGCAATGAACATTGGGGTACATGTATCCTTTCGAACCATAGTTTTCTCTGGACATACGCCCAGGAGTGGGATTGCTGGATCGTATGGTGGCTGTATTACATTCCCACCATCAGTGTAGGATGGTTGCATTTTCTCCACACCTTCTCCAGTATTTATTGTTTGTAGATTTTTTGCTCATGCCCATTCTAACTGGTGTGAGGTGATATCTCATTGTAGTTTTGATTTGCATTTCTCTAATATTTAATGATGTTGAGCATCTCTTCATGTGCCTCTTGGCCATCTGTATGTCTTCTTTGGAGAAATGTCTATATAGGTCTTCTGCCCATTTTTTGATTGGATTGTTTGTTTTTTTGATATTGAGCTGCATGAGCTGTTTGTAAATTTTGGAGATTAATCCTTTGTTGGTTGCATCATTTGCAAATATTTTCTCCCATTCTGTGGGTTGTCTTTTAATTTTATTTATGGTTTCCTTTGCTGTGCAAAAGCTTTTGAGTTTAATTAGGTTCCATTTGTTTATTTTTGTTTTTATTTCCTTTCCTCTAGGAGAGGGGTCAAAAAATATTGCTGCAATTTATGTCAAAGAGTGTTCTTGCTATGTTTTCTTCTATGAATTTTATAGTATCTGGTCTTACATTTAGGTCTTTAATCCATGTTCTTGGATTGGAAGAATCAATATTGTCAAAATGACTATACCACCCAAGGCAATCTACAGATTTAATACGGTCCCTATCAAATTACCACTGACATTTTTCACAGAACTAGAACAAAACATTTTTTACTTTGTATGAAGACACAAAAGACCCTGAATAGTCAAAGCAATCTTCAGAAAGAAAAACGGAGCTGGAGGAATCAGGCTTCTTGACTTCAGACTATACTACAAAGCTACAGTCCTCAAAACAGTATGGCATTGGCACAAAAACAGAAATATAGATCAATGGAACAGGATAGAAAGCCAAGAAATAAACCAATGCACCTATGGTCCATTACTCTATGACAAAGGAGGCAAGACTATATAATGGAGATAAATGGTGCTGGGAATACTGGACAGCTACATGTAAAAGAATGAAATTAGAACATTCTTTAACACCATACACAAAAATAAACTACATGTAGTATTATTTCGGAAGGCCTTTTCTGGTTATCATAAACTCTCATAACACAGAGGACTATGACTTACATTCCAGCAGAACAACCAGTGTATGTAGTGTGTCCAGTACAAACTGACCTTCAATTTCCCACATCCAAAGGTCATCTTTATCTAGAAAGTTTGGGGAAAGAAGAATTTTATCTTTGTTCCTCCTAATTTGGCCATTCAGAGTTTCTCCTCAGTGCCACATGCTCCTCCCTGACAGTACAGACATGCTTTGAAGAATGCTTTGACCTAACTTAGTGTTCCTTGGTACAGAGATGTTTTATCCATAGGATGCTGGCACACACGTGGTGGTAGAGGGAAAATCTCTAGTCATACATACCCTATGACTAATTTCCCAGCAGAATTGCATCTAAGAAATTCAACTGTTCATAGGGGTTCCATATGGGTGCAGTACATTTTCTAACTGTTTTCCTTGTAGACCATACCTGCTGTCTTGCTTTTATCTTTCCTTTTATCTTAGAAGGGGAATATGTAATTCTTTTTGAACTATTTTAGAATACTTTTGGTGTAATTTACAAGGGACAGTTGCCTTCAATTTGACTAAAACAAAATTATTGATGGTTTTAGCAGTCTGGAATATAATTTTTTCATTATATTTAAACTCAAATGAGTGTGGTCAAGGGATTATGGGAATCACTGATAAATATTTGATCCTATGTATTTATACACACACAAATACAATAAAGGCAAATTAACATTGATTCAGGGAACTGGTGAAGTTTTTGATACTCCTAAATTTTATAATTGGAGATTAAAGAATGTGGAAGTTATAAATGAATGGAATGAGTGCAGAGCCCCTGGCAGAATGGAAAGAGCTTTGGTTTAAGAATCAGAAACCTATACCCTAGTCATAGCAGCACTTCTAATTATCTGCATGATATGGGCAAGTTAATCTCTTTGAGTCTCATTTACTTTACCTACAATAGAAATTGACTGGATGAGATTAAGCATAATATTTAAATTTCTAACTATTCTTTGGTAATTAGCATTTATTCAATGAAAGTATGATGATGGATAGATTTGTATGAATTGGTTACCACTTAGGGTTAACTACCACATACTCAGTTATTTTTTGTGTGTGTCGTTAATAGTAGAACAATAATTTTATTTTCTTTCACTAATAAACTAATATGACTAGTGTTCTATTAATCACATAGCATGATTTAAAGTTTGTATAGTTCTTAAAATGAAATATTAAAAACTAGATGGAATATGTTCTAAGTCTAATCAGAAGAATGAGACTATTTTTTGGTCTTTCATATAACTTCTGTCCCCAGTAGTGGCTGCGATCTTGAACACCCATTGATGAACTGTACTTTAGTTTGAATTTCAAATGAGAAGGTTGAAGAAAAGTAGCTTGAGTTTTTTGGGGGAGGAGAAGATGGTGGAGCATCAAATTCTGATTTAAGGAATTATCACTCTTTTTGGTTAGATTAAATATGCTTTGCTTTTTTTTCTTTTAATCTGTAAATTAAGGGGATGATCTTTAAAGTCTGTACTAGTTCTCACATTGTGGACTTTTCCTTTTGATTTTACAGCAGTAAACTTTCTACTGAAATTAGTATCTTTTGTACATAGTTTTCTACTCCTTGTTATGTCTCTTTCTGTTTATAATAAATTCACATATTTTTTTCCTCCTAGGGAGGAGTATATTTTTAATTGTTTTTATTTGACTGGAAACTTCAGGACCCCATCAGCCTCCACTCCCATTAGCTTCCATTGCTAAGGGATATTTCCGTTAATATATTTGACAGAGAAAGTCTGTGACTCAACTCTTATTATTTTCAGAGCTTGTGTGGTCTCAGGAAATAGCCACTTAGGGTTATGTTTAATAATGATTGCTTTGATGATCATGATTAACCAAAGTATCTGAGATCAACTCCTCAGCATAAAACATTTCTTCCTATAAATGCTTTGGACAGTGATTAGATTGAGGAAAAGATCAGACGTGATTGAGTTTTGCCTTCTTTGGACTCCCTATTAATAGTATTCAGGTATTTTCCTGCCATCTAGGTGTCCAGAGGTAGAAGAAAGAAATGTGCATCTGACCCCATGGGAGGAGACTATGTTTGTTTTTGTGAAGATAAAAGAGAAGACAAAATATACCTTGATGGAAAGTTTACTTCAATGTTTACACAATACAATTTTCTGGATCCTGTATCCAGGCAGTCATGACAATAAGTTCAAAAGTAGTAGTACAGAGTTCCAGTGGTGGCACAAAAGATGCAAATATTCTGAATCTTCAAGTACTACAACATTCTTTGTTCAGGACATGGAATGTATTATAATGTTATTAGGGAAATTTTGGCTCCTAAACCATGTCTCTTAGCTTCCTGGTTAGGTTTGTTAACATTCAATTAAAACAATCTGGAATATCCAAAATTTAAGTCTCAGAAATTTTTTAAATGCTCACTTTATTCCAGAGCACCCAATCACTTTGTCATATCATTCTAAATGTAGTCCCAAATTCAATTTACTTCTTCCATCCACTATTTTCTAACCAAAGAGCTCAATGATTATGGAGCCTTACAAAAAAGCTTTGCACCAAACAAAAGAAATAGAATACAGTGCTACAGTTAAAATAAAAGATCAGACATATACCTCCACTACCAAAAGAAAGGACCATGTTAAATATCTTAATCCCATGTTGTGTATCTCATTTCTCCTCTGGGTTAGTTCTTATCTTGAGTTAGTTTGTTTTCCTTTGGTTTCAAATTATTATTCAAAGTAATAGCACCTTTGTTCTTGGACATACTCACAGAGTGGGGTGTTGCTATCTAAGTAAAAGGAACCAGAGTCTGTTCTCTCTCTTCCATGGTAACCTCTGGCCTCAGAGTCTCTTGTCTGCTTATCATCCACATCCTGACTCTATCTTCTCATGGTCCCTGACTGACTCGATCCAGACTCTTGCGTTTGCCTTTCCCCACTCCATGTGTTTATACTGCTTGATAAATACCTATATCTATACTCTTCAGTTACCATAGGGTCTTGGCTATCAAGTGAGTGACTGCCACTTGACTGCTCATAGCTGTCACTTGATTGACCATGACTATATACTTGTCTATCATTGGTGCTGAATCCAGATTGACCCTGGATATCTCCTGATTGTCCATCACTTGATCCCTGTGTTGCTAAATTTGTGCTGGATCATAGCAACTCATGAGATGTATCTCCCAAGAGCTGCTGGCTGGATCCATGTATACCTATTGTATTGAACTCTGATTGTCTATGCCTCAATCCTAATTGTTCATGAATCTTTTCCCCACAATCTTCTGAATGCCCTGTACTATCACTATGGGATCCTTGCCTCCTAGTTGAACTAAAATCTGAATGGCTGTGAGCTGCTAAGGATTTTCCATGGCCAGATACAGAGTGGTCACTTGGCTGACTGCTATGAGTGGATCCCTGCCTTCCAGATTGAACATGGATGTCTCTTGACTGTTTCTGTGTTGGTACTGAATGCCCATGGCTAGATCCCTGCCTTCTAGTTATACTGAATCCAGAATGATTATGGGAATCAGCTGACTGCCTTGTCTTTGACTGTCCATGACTTGAATCTTGTCTTCTTGCTCTGTTGCTTTTGATCCCGTATGGTCAAAACTAGAAACTGATTGTCCATGTCTAGACACTTGCTTGGTTGCAGCTCTATCTGTTGACCTCAAAGGACTAGAATTACGACTCCTTGTTCTGCTGGCCCCAGAAGGTCCATACCCAGACTGCCCATAGTCATATGCTGCACTTCCATAACTGCCATGTTTCCACCCTTGACCTGATCCATGTCTTTGTCTTCCACTAATCTGTGACTGAGAATGACATACCAGATTGAGCATGGCTGCTACTTGACTGTTTTTAGGCTATCCCTTGACTGCCTATGTGTATCATGTGACTGTGTGTGACTGGACCCATGTCTCTCTATTGTGCCAGATCCTAAATGTCCATGAGTAGATGTGGTCTGCCTACGAGCTGACTGTGAGTGTGTAGATTTGTCTCCTGTGTGTCCATGGAAAGATACCTCTTTCCCTGAACTTCTGGATCCTGATTGTTCATGAGTCAACATCTGCCCTTGATCTGATACTGAGCGCTTAGATGTATCTCCTGAATGTTCATGTGCTCTGCTTGTATTAGTGACTGAATGTTTGGGGGCAGACCCAGAATGTTCGTGAGTGTATTCTGAGAGTCTCTGTGAGACTTCTGAATGCCTTTCACTGTCACTGGACTCACTGTGACTAGATCCCTGTCTTCCAGCTGTACTGGATCCTGACCGTGTGGATTGTCTATGACTAGAGTGGACGTGTCTAGTGGTATCTCCTGACTGTTCATGAGCAGTTCCCTATCTCCCTCTAACTGTGGATCCTGACTGTCCATGTTGAGGTCCAGCCTGCCCATGAGCGGATCCTGAGTGTCTCTGAGACTTCTGAATGCCTTTCACTGTCGCTGGACACTGTGACTAGATCCCTGTCTTCCAACTGTATTGGACGTGGACTGTGTGGACTGTGTGGTGTCTCCTGACTGTCTGTGAGCAGTTCCCAGTCTCCCTTTACCTGTGGATCCTGACTCTCCATGTTGAGATCCAGTTTGCCCATGAACAGTTCTCTGTCTCTCTCTAACTGTGGATCCTGACTGGCCATGTTGAGATCCAACCTGCCCATGAGTGGATCCTGAGTGTCTGTGTGAGACTCCTGAATGCCTTTCACTGTCACTGAACTCACTCTGACTAATCCTTTTCTTCCACTTCTGCTGGATTCTTCTTATGCAGAATATAGACGACTAATCTCGTTATGTGTCATGGTATCCCTTGACTCACCATGAGTAGATTCTTGTCTTCTTGTGCTAGATCCTGATTGTTCATGGGTCATTGCTGTATCTCCATGACCTATACTAGAGTGTCTACTTCTCTCTCCTGATTGTCCATGGGTTGTATTTTTATTTCTACTTGTATTAGATCTCAATTCTCTATGGTCATTTCCAGAATGTCCATGGGTAAATGCTGAATATCTTTCCCAGTTATCTGACTTGCTTCACTGTCATTTGACTGGCTATGTGTTGTTTCCTGCCTTCTGGACGGTCTCCTTTCCTGACCTGATCCTGGCCTTTTCTGGCTATGTCCATGAATGCTGTCATTATTGTCAGTGTGACTTCCTGGTATACTGTGACCCCTGTTTCTTTCATTATCACTCTGAGTAGTTCTTTCCTGACTGCTTCCTCTTGTTTGACTGTGGGGTGAATTTGTTGTTGGTTTTCTACATATTGGACACTTTTTGCTTGAACTAGGCCCATTGCTTCCTTGTCTACTTACCCTAGATTTATTTTTGTCATAGCCAGAGGATTGACCTGGGCTAGACCCATGTTGTCCAAAGCCAGAAGACCGACTTGAACTTGACCCATGTTGGCTAAAGCCAGATGATTGACTTGAGCTAGACCCTTGTTGGCCATAGCCAGATTGCCCTGATCTAGACGCATGGTGTCCAAAGCTAGAGGACTGACCTGAGCCTGACCCATATTGTCCAAAGCCAGAGGATTTACCTGAGCCAGATCCATGTTGTCCAAAGCCAGAGGACTGACCTGGTCCAAACCCATGTTGTCCAAAGCCAGGAGACTGACCTGAGCTGGATCTATGTTGACCACATTTAGAAAATTCATTTGAACCAGGCCCTTTTTGGTGAGAATTTGAAGAGTATCCATGGGAACCAGATCCATGTTGAGCATAAATAGAAGACTGACGTACTCCAGACTCATATTGTCCACAACAAGAGGACTGACTTGAACTTGTTCCCTGTTGTCCTCCACAGTTCTGTGGCTGACCACATGCTCTAGATCCATATCCTCTCTGACTAGAAGACTGGCTACAGGAGCTAGGCTCATGTTGACCATATCCAGAGGACTGACTTCCTGAGATATATCTGTGACCTTCTTTTCCCCTACTTCCTGATTGATAACCTGATTGGGTATAGCTAGATTAGTTTCCTTGCCCTCCAAATCTACCTGCCTGACAAGAACTAGAAGCGTTTTGTAGCCTTCCACACCCACCTGAACTGCTGGAACCACATGCGTGGCTTTCCCTTCAACCATTTCCTGAACTTTTAGAGCTAGACCCAAGTTTTTGTCCTGCACTCCTTGACTAAGTAAAGTTTGAATCATGTTCACTATCATCTAATCCACGTGACAGACCACCATGACCTTTCCTTCCCCCACTCTTTGATCCAGATTCAGGTTCATATTCCTCCCCAGATTCCCTAGAGGGGCTAACATGTGACTTGTTTCTTTTTTCCTCCAGCTCTCCAGAGCTGGAACCATGTCTTTCTTTGCCACTACTCTATGAGTGACCAGAGCTGGACCCAAGGAGCCTTTTTTCAGATCCCTTTTGTCTCTCTGAGCTAGATAAACCACATTGCCTTCCCAGCCTCCTAGAGCTGGACCCACATCTATGTTTCACAGTTCCCCTCGAGCTCTCAGAACCATAACCATGCTCCTCTCCCTCACTGCAACTTGAATATCTGTAAACTGATTTTTGTCCGAATGTATCCTCTTCTTCCTCTTCTGCTTCATTTTCTTCCTCTTGGTGTCGGCGACCATGTCTGTGCTTCTTTGACCCTGAAGCTTTGCAGTATTCTTTGCTGAGAACCTTGTTGCAAGCCATAGCCAGCTTGAATACCATCAGAAGAAACTCAGTAAAGTCCACTCTTTGGTCATGATTTCGATCTAGCATATACATGATGACACCACTGTGTCTGGATCATCTGGGTTCTGTATACAAGCAACACATCAAAGGAGACCTGGTCAGCCTAGTCCATATTCTCAGCTAAAATATTTGGGTAGAGCTATAGAATTGTGAATGTTTGATGTTAGGTATTTTAATCCAACCAAGAAATAACTTTAGGCTAAGGCAGCCTAACAGCACCTAGCAGGTGTGAAGAGGTGATAGAAAGGAATAAAAGCTATTGGAATCCTCAGCAGGATACAGTTCAAGGACCTAAGCTAGAAAACTAGGTACTCAGGTATGGCATACAGGAAGGAGCTGAATAAACCAAGTTCAGTACCTGGTGTATTTTAGTTTTACATACATTTTAAGTCTTGCATACTAATATATTCTATGTTACGATCTATAATTTTTTTTTTTTTTTTTGCGTTACAGGGCCTCTCACTGTTTTGGCCTCTCCTTTTGTGGAGCACAGGCTCCGGACACCCAGGCTCAGCGGCCATGGCTCACGGGCCCAGCCGCTCTGCGGCATGTGGGATCTTCCTGGACCGGGGCATGAACCCGTGTCCCCTGCATCGGCAGGCGGACTCTCAACCACTGCGCCACCAGGGAAGCCCACGATCTATAATTTTGAAGCTAATAGTTGATGGAAGTAGATGAAAAAAATGCTTGTATTTTGTTTTCAGATTTTAGTCACCTTGGCTACTTGATTGACTCCCCTTATAGATGTTTTCCCTCTCTTACACCTTTTCTTCCTCGTTTACTAGGGTAATTTATAAATTGATATCTTAGCACAAATTTATTTTCTGCTATTTTAGAAGGAAAAACCTGGGGGCATGAAAAAGTCTGAAGGTCTGCATTGTGGGAGTGTACAGGAAAGTGAGGAAGAAAACATTCACCTTTCTAAAAGTAAACACTGCCTCAACAGACTTTTGGATGTCCTCAAAAAGTACTGCTCATAGAGTTAGCTCAAAGGCCATGGGGACTGTGCACTTTTTAGCTACTCTTTAGTCATATAACAGAGAATATACAGGACCCTAGCAGCTTTCAGTCCTGGCACATGGTCCTCACCTTCAGAACTGGACGAAACTCTTTCTCCAGGAGTTCCTTTAGTTCATCCTTGCTCAGTGTGCCACACTCCCCATCCTTCTTGGTGTATTTGTAGAAAACATCAGTGACAGTGACAACACTTCTCAAGAGGTTGGTCATCTTTTTGCAGCTTTAAGTGAACCTGAAGGAAAAGAAAGGATCCTATCATTCATTTTATTTTCTTTTAAATTCTAAACAGTTCTGATTTTAATAATCATCATCATGATTTTTCAAATATCTTGTCTCTTTTAAACCTAAAATACAACAACAAGTAAGGATAGGTCACGGATGTTACAACACACTTTAACACAGTGAAAACTAATTTTGTTAACTTTGAGTTATGTTACTAAGATCAAGTCATGGTATGTTACTGACTGAACTGGGACTAGATCTCAGATCTCCATGTCCTGGATGAATATATTCTTAACACAGTATCTCTACACTTTGTGTACTTTGGTTTTCTGGGTGTTAGCCTGGAGCTTCCAAGTCTTCTAGAACTGCCGAGATTTATTTCCCCAGTCTCTCTGGCTAGTTTCAATGGTTTTCTTGAGTCAAAAATAACAGACCTTCTAACATGAATACCTACCTCCCCTCTGGGTACCAGAAGCTAAACTGGACTGTAAAGGCATTTAACAAATTAAAAATGGGCAAAGTGGGCCAACACTATCCTGGTGCTTCAGAAGCATGAGATAGCCCTCATCAACGCTCAGGAGGTATCCTAACCTACGCCTTGACCAAACACTGTTCTCTTTCAATAATCAGGGGGAAAGAATCAGCAATGTAGGCAGTAGTTTGACTAGCGGATGATTAGATCTTGGAGCTCTGGAAATTGACACTGACCAAGGATGGGACTCTACAACAGTGCTGGTCTTTTCCCTATTTGAGCTAGACAACCCAGAAAACATGGCATGAAAAATAATTAGGAAGAGAGTATTGGAATGGCCTAGAAGAAGGCAGATTTCTACTTACATTATTCTTCTCCACAACAAAGACAGATTTATTCTAAAAATACCCTGGAATAAACTAAACTGACCAAACAAATAAGCAAATGAAAAGAAGAAAAAAGAAAGAAACAAAAATGAAGGAAGGCAGGGCTTCCCTGGTGGTGCAGTGGTTGAGAGTCCACCTGCCCATGCAGGGGACACGGGTTCGTGTCCCGGTCTGGGAAGATCCCACATGCCGTGGAGCAGCTGGGCCCGTGAGCCATGGCTGCTGAGCCTGCGCGTCCGGAGCCTGTGCTCCGCAACGGGAGAGGCCGCAACAGTGAGAGGCCCGTGTACTTCAAAAAAAAAAAAAGAAGAAGAAAGGCAGAAAGGCCAAATATATATTAACTCTGCCTTAGCTCATACCCCTGGATTTCTACCATGGGCAACAACCAACCAAATATCCATTGATATAGCTGGATGAATTTTCTCTCATCTGGTTCACCAAAGGAACAAGTAGGATAAAGCCTGATGCAGCTTGCAGGGTGACAACGGATTGAGCTAGTGGCCCTTATATAGCTAACATGTTGGTGCTGCCCTCTGTGGGATGGGCTGATTCATTTCAACAAACCTAAGTCCACCTCTGTGCATGTTTACTTTCCTACCTCTTCACATTCTCATCTCTGAGATGATTGCAGAAAGGCTGGTACCGGCCCACCTACCAGTATGAGGACACGTTGCACGACACTTTTCTCAGGGTCATACACTTGTGAAAAGCAGAGATTATGTTTTAGAGGACAAATGTAGTTCCATCCCTTTAGTACCCACCAAAAGTAGCAAAGTGTAAGATACTTGGCAGGTGTACGATAGATGCTTATTTAATTGAAAATGAACCTGGGCCATTAGGATAGCCTAGTTCACGTCTTTTTGCAATAATAATAGCTATTATTTATTGAGAATTTACTATGTACTAGGTATTGTGTTGAATTCTTTTCACATATCATCTCATTTAATCTCCACAACAATTTCTATGAGGTTTGTACTGTATTCCATTTTACAGATGAAGAAACATGGTCAGAGATCATAAGAGTCCTCTCCAAGGTCACACAGCTTGAAAGTGGAGGAACCAGTGTTTGAACCTATATCTACCTTATCATAATGCCTTTTCTTTTTTTTTCTTTTTTTTTCTTTTTTGCGATACGCGGGCCTCTCACTGTTGTGGCCTCTCCCGTTGCGGAGCACAGGCTCCAGACGTGCAGGCTCAGCGGCCATGGCTCACGGGCCCAGCCGCTCCGCGGCATGTGGGATATTCTCGGACCGGGCCACGAACCCGTGTCCCCTGCATCGGCAGGCGGACTCTCAACCACTGCGCCACCAGGGAAGCCCAATGCCTTTTCTTTTAACCATTATACTAGCGTACCTCTGCGTATCTATTACATACACCTATTGCACAAAAAATTATGCACTGTTTTAGGAAATACGTGAAAGAGTAATAAAAGGAGTGCTATCAGCCAGGAAGAGAAGAAACATACTCTCTGTCCCTGTGAAGGCTTTTTTCTAGGCTATAAAATTATGTCGATGGGCTATACATAAAAGTAGTTTTTTCAGAAGTGTTCAGGGTGAATTTAGAGTAGGCTTTCTTCTAGCATCCTGCTATCCATTGGTAGTCTGGCGGCTTTGGGCCCAGACCCTTGGGAAAATGTCATTTATATACATAGAGTATATCAAATATAATGCCTGAGGGAATCGCCTGCCATGGCAGTTTTACATGCTTATATATTTATTCTTCACAATAATCCTGTGAGGTCTGTATTATTATCATTCTCATTTTACAGATAAGGAAATGAAAGCATAGAAAAATTGAATAATTTGTCCAAAATCACATCTAGTAAGTGGCAGCACTAGGATAGAAACCAATACTGTCCAATGCTAAAGCCTGTCACTTAACCATGTATATACGACATATTTTGGGTCGATCAATTCCTATCTGGGTGCTCCTTCAGGGAAGCCATTAATCTTATTTACCTCACTGTCTAGACAATGCCTACGACTTAGTTAACACTTAGAGAGAGTGTCTGCTCAAAAAATGTTAATGGATATACCACTGATGTATCCATTGCTCTCATAGCCAGGGAATCCCAGACCAAAACAACGACACAGAATGTTATGTTGTCTCTTGGATATTATGGTCATTTTCAATTGTATGCATTTTTTGGAATTGTGCTTGTTTTTGTTGAGATGACTCTTGTGTCAGGAGGACTTTCAGACCCCCAGACTCCACACTGAGGTAGACTTTTAAAGCCATCCTTTCACTGCAACTTGATTCTAGTTTAGAACTTTGAATCTAGTTCCATAGTTTGCCTGCTCTCAGAACTCTGCCACTCACGCTTTTATTTTTTGTGCTCTGATCTCTCTTCCTCTTTTGACTTGCAGATCATACTAAATAAAAGTATAGACTTAGGAGTCAGAAATATTTGAGTTCAGATTTCAGCTCTGTCTTTTACTGGTTGTGTTCCTTGGGCAATTATCTAATCCTCTGAGCCTCAGTTTTCCAATTTTTATAATAACACCTACCTCACTGGTGGAGATTACTTAAGATAACATGTGAAATTGTTTAGTACCTATCTGGCATATAATAAAGGTTAGTAAACGATATAATTATTGCAAGATACTTTAAAAATATTTTATAGCATCTATCACAGTGTTTTACACCTAGGAGGCACTCAATCATGTTTGATAAAAATAAATTAGGAGCTAACAGTTGGCTTTTAAAGGCAGAAATACTACTTATCTGTCAAAAGCATTGCCCCAGAAGATGTCATGATTTTTTTTAATAACGATTTTATTGAGACATAATTAAGATACCATAAAATTCAGCCTTTTAAAGTATATAATTCAGTGGTATTTAGTATATTCACAGAGTTGTGCAACTAAGTCATGGTTAGTTAGTGTTCTTAAGTAAGTTTCCTCACTCCTCAATGCTTCTGTTTCCCCTCTGTAATAACTACAAGGTGTTATTAGTGTCAGGGAATAAGTGGGCACACGTCAGATCATTTCAGCTGCAATTCTGGAGAACAGTTATGGTCCTGCCAGAGGCCTAAGCACTATTTGGAAAGAAACCAAAGTGATGGTTTCTAAGGATCAATTTGATGACACCTGCAGAGAATTTTGCCTGCCTGGGTTCTGAAAGGTTGTTTAGTCCAATGAAGCAGAGGCCTGGAGTCAGGGGCTAGGGCACAATCTCAGCTATACCATTTCTCCAGGTCTGGACCTTCTTCTTGCCCTGTTCCACTCATCTCATCATCCTCTGCTCATTCAACATCCACACTGCTCTGGGTTCTCAGGACCTACCAGACTGTTTGATTTTAGGTCCATTTGGTGAAGCTTGTGTACTATTGGCAAATGGGCTGTCTTGAGGGCGAAGCAATACCTTAGAATATTAAAAACAAATTTAATTGTATCTGTGAAAGTCCCACCTTTTGGTTTTTCCTCTGAATATCAGCTGAATTTTGTTTCCACATCTCATTCTATTCAAGGGGGTCCTTCTCCAAGTTAAAGTAGTCCACTTTAACTTCCTGTTACACTCAAAGGGAATTCCTTAAAGGACTTGCCTTAGGGCCTAAATAGGCCTGTGCCTATCATTAAGAACCAAACATTTTCTCTGTGCTGGGACTCTTAGGAACCCGTATTTTGGGTTCGCAGTGAACTCAACTTAGAACTGATACCTGAGAGTTGCTACTGATACCTATCAAATTCCTCTTTTCCGTAAAAACAATCTGGGGAGCTGTTCTTGGCTTATGATGCAGTAGGAAGAATACTGACTTTGCAGTAAGACTGTTTTTGTTTGTTTGTTTGTTTGTTTTGCAGTACGCGGGCCTCTCACTGTTGTGGCCTCTCCCGTTGCGGAGCACAGGCTCCAGACGCTCAGGCTCCGGACGCCCAGGCTCAGCGGCCATGGCTCACGGGCCCAGCCGCTCCGCGGCATGTGGGATCTTCCCGGACCGGGGCACGAACCCGCGTCCCCTGCATCAGCAGGCGGACTCTCAACCACTGCGCCACCAGGGAAGCCCAAGACAGATTGTTTTTATATTACAGCTCCAACATGTGCTACCTATAACACCTTGGGCAAGTTTCTAAATCTGAGTCTCTTTCTATACCTGTGAAATGAGGATAATGCCAGACATGTGAGAATTAGATGAGATAATATTAGGATAATGTTGACCACATGATAAGAATTTAATATATTTTTTTCTTTCCGTCTTATTTTCAAGTTTAATCTGATTGGTAGAGGGTTATCAATAAATTTGGGGGTGATGATTCTTGGAGATGGTTCTTAACTCTGTTACCTCCTGGTATTCTCTCTTCCTAGGTGAAATCAGAGGCCAAATGGGTTGACTGTTGGAACCTAACCTTCAAAGGAACTTAAATTTTCTGTTATGAAAAGTTCATGGGGAAAATGGAACCTTAGCCACACCAGCTGAGAATGCCCCCACCCCCAGATCCACTTGTTTTCTCACATCACTGTTGATATCAAGATTCATGAACTGGTGCAACAGAGTCTTACAAAGAGATGCCTACGGACACACGCAGGCTTTCAGTCTGTAATATGAGGCTTCAGTGACTCATTCTGTGCAGATCTAAGTGAGGTGTACAATCTGGGGCCTCCAGATGCTTGCTGAAATCTACTCAGGGCCACTTCTGAAGGCTGAGTCTCAGAAACTCAAATGGTTTTTACAGTCACAATATCTATCACCTGTAATGACAATATGAAGAGGCTGCTCCCTGATGGATTTGGAAACTTACTGGCTAGATAAACCTGACTGAAGAGGAAGGGACTTGGATTAGTCTTGCAAATCTAGGATTCACTAGATGATCTATAATTTGTATTTTGACAATTTGCAAGGTACGATTATTAAGTAAAGCAGGGGATTTTTTCCCGTAAAACAGCCTAGAACCTGTACAATAAAAGTAATTTCCCTGAAAGGCTGTATACATATGTGCTCAAAATGTTAACAGGAGCTCTTCCTTCAAAGCATTCAGAGCCTTACATCCTTTTAAATATCATTTGGTAGATGAAAATATTAGCAGTTTAAGCATGAATTGGATTTTTGGAATCATTTATAAGCATTTGGAACCAAGTTTGTTAACAAAGAGAATAACTCATAAGGTTTTTAAAAAAGGGGGAGTCCATTGTTACATATGAATTTAAAGTAACCAAACTAATTTCTTCAGTCCAGTGGCTCTCAGCAATTCATGTGACTTCGGCAAGCATTTTTTCAGGACTTGCTATGCTCCCATGATCCTTTTCTTTGTGTGAATCTGCTTCCAATGGTGAGGCAGTCCAAGATTGTGTGAAATAGTATGATGAAGCTAGATCAGGATTGAAGCTTGGCCTGGAGTTTTGGCATCAGGAAAACTGTTAAAGATTTATGTATGCATCACACACACACACACACACACACACACACACACACACACACACACAC
>NW_020838060.1:2162056-2202401 GCF_003676395.1 Aethalodelphis obliquidens
ACACACACACACACACACACACACACACACACACACACACACACACATTCCCACACACAGTTAATATAAATTACTGAAGAGCTATAATATGCAAAGCCCAGTGCTAAGGGTGGTGTCTTCAGTCAGGTTATATTGGTTTGGGATTATTTTTGAACCTGGAATTTTCTACCACTTCCTTTCAACAATCTTGACACGCTCCTATTTGAAAGGGTATTGAGGATTTGCCATTGGGCTTTCTCAGATTACATTGTACGTGCGTGCGTGTGCACACATTTATACAAATATATAGATGTATATGTACATTTTTCCATCCCCAAATCATTAAATTTTGACAAGGGACAGACTTGCTCTACAGTACCAAATAAGGCTGATTTTTCATGCCTTATGGATGAGGAGAAAATTAACAAAAAATATCTTGGGCTGCCTGGGATGACATCTTTGTTTTTTTTTTTTAAATTTTTTAAATTTTTAAATTTTCTTTAATTTTTTAAAATTTATTTTGTATTTTTTACATATTTATTGGAGTATAATTGGTTTACAATGGTGTGTTAGTTTCTGCTTTATAACAAAGTGAATCAGTTATACATATACATATGTTCCTAAATCTCTTCCCTCTTGTATCTCCCTCCCTCCCACCCTCCCTAACCCACCCCTCTAGGTGGTCACAAAGCACCGAGTTGATCTCCCTGTGCCATGCGGCTTCTTCCCACTAGCTATTTATTTTACGTTTGGTAGTGTATATATGTTCATGCCACTCTCTCGCTTTGTCACAGCTCACCCTTCCCCCTCCCCATATCCTCAAGTCCATTCTCTAGTAGGTCTGTGTCTTTATTCCTGTCTTACCCCTAGGTTCTTCATGACAAATTTTTTATTGAAGTGTAGTTGATTTTTAGTGTTGTGTTCGTTTCTGCTGTACAGCAAAGTGGCTCAGTTATACATATATATATTCTTTTTCATATTCTTTTCCATTATGGTTTATTACAGGATATTGAATATAGTTCCCTGTGGTATACAGTAGGACCTTGTTGTTTATCCATCCTATATATAATAGTTTGCATCTACTAATGGGGTGACATCTTTGAATAGGACTAGGGCAAAATAAATCCAGGACCTCTATGAGTTACAGCTATCAGGCTTAAATTTTGTTAATTTTGGAGTAGTTTTATTTATTTATTTATTTAACATCTTTATTGGAGTATAATTGCTTTACAATGGTGTGTTAGTTTCTGCTTTATAACAAAATGAATCAGTTATACATATACATATGTTCCCATATCTCTTCCCTCTTGCGTCTCCCTCTCATCCTCCCTATCCCACCCCTCTAGGTGGTCACAAAGCACCGAGCTGATCTCCCTGTGCTATGCAGCTGCTTCCCACTAGCTATCTGTTTTACATTTGGTAGTGTATATATGTCTATGCCACTCTCTCACTTCGTCCCAACTTACCCTTCCCCCTCCCTGTGTCCTCAAGTCCATTCTCTGCATCTTTATTCCTGTCCTGCCCCAGGTTCTTCAGAAGCATTTTTTTTTTTTAGATTCCATATATGTGTTAGCATACAGTATTTATTTTTCTCTTTCTGACTTACTTCACTCTGTATGACAGTCTCTAGGTCCATCCACCTCACTACACATAACTCAATTTCATTTCTTTTTATGGCTGAGTAATATTCCATTGTATATATGTGCCACATCTTTATCTATTCATCTGTCGATGGACACTTAGGTTGCTTCCATGTCCTGGCTATTGTAAATAGAGCTGCAATGAACATTTTGGTGCATGACTCTTTCTGAATTATGATTTTCTCAGGGTATATGCCCAGTAGTGGGATTGCTGGGTCATATAGTAGTTCTATTTGTAGTTTTTTAAGGAACATCCATACTGTTCTGCATAGTGGCTGTATCAATTTACATTCCCACCAACAGTGCAGGAGGGTTCCCTTTTCTCCACACCCTCTCCAGCATTTATTATTTGTAGACTTTTTGAACCCATCTGGTTTTGATTAGGAAAAGGGAGCCAATATGAGTATTATGGGAATAAGAGATTTAACATAGGAATTCAAGGTGATGTGAATGTGGGAGGAGCTGACAGAGTGAAGGCCTCCAGAGGACTGGAGAAAAAGTTACCTTGGGGAAGTTCTAAAAACTATCACGTCTGGCCACATTTTCCTCCTTGGAATAAGGGCTTCCTCTTTGCTCCCACCTTCCAAACTTCACACAAGTCTCTTTCAGTGGCAAACTGTAATTTTGAAATATATTGGAAGGGGTTCTGGGAAATGTAGTTCTCAGACTTGGAAAGGCATGGTGGTGGTGATGGTGTGAAGTTTGTAGCAGACAGTGTGGCAAACCTGGGATACAATCTCCGAGGATGCAAGGCTCCAGTGATGAAGAGAAATCCATCAACTGCTTTCACCTACATCCTCTGCTTTTGACCTTCCTCCTTATACTACACTTGCTGCTCAGAATTCTTATTTTGGACCAGTTTTACCATCTACACCCTCCCACTGTCTACATACAGAAGAAATCACTCAACTCCAGATTTATCCCTACGTACTTTTTCCACCCCCGGTAGCTTTACCACTTTCACTGAGCTAAAGTCAAACACTAACCTCATTGTCTACTTTTAGAGAAAATAATGATCATTTCTTAATTTCTGTTACACCTGTAAAAATTTACCTCCTTCTGCACTCACTTTCTCTTACAGTGGGAAAAGGGTCCCAACTCTGGTCCACAGCTAATCCTTGATGTCCTGGATCCCATCATCTCCCATATTCTCATGGAACTTCCTTCCTCCATCTGTCAATCTGGCTCTTTTCTTCAATATTTCTGTACATTTCCCTTTTCTCCTTAGCATAATAACATGGTCAGGTTTCTGCCATCTTAAAATAACTTCTTCCTTGATCTCACTCCATTTCTTCATTTTTCTGCAGAGTGAAGCTTCTTGAAAGAATAATCTCCCCTTGACCCTTCTTCCTCTCCTCTTAATTTTACTACATCCATTTTGGTATGACTTTGTCTCCCTTTCTGCCACCCTCCACTGTAATATAAAATCAAAGTCACCTTAACTGCTAAATTCAATGACCATTTTCAGTTCTGACATTTTCTTGGTCTCTCATTTGACAGCACCATCCTTGATACTGTCTCCTCTCTTGGCTTCTGTAATAGACCATTACCCTCTAATTCTCTTATTATTCTTTCACACTTCATTGTGATAGTGTCTTCTTTCCCACATGCACACTTTAAAGATTGTATTCCCGTGTTTCATCTGAAGTCATCTTTTCTTTATCTGTACACGTTTGATGACTTATTCATATCCATGTCTTTGACTTTAACCCAATTTGATTATCTTCCTTTGTGATTCAATGATTTTTTTGTAGTGATATACATCGATTCTTTTCTCTTTATCTTTTTTTGTAACTGCTATAGATTTTTTTCTTTCTGTGTGTACCACGAAGCTTGCATGACACTTCTTATTGTTACAACAGTCCATTTTGAGCTGATAACAACTTAAATTCAATCACATACAAAAAAACTACACTTTTATCCCCTCCTTCCCACACACGATGTTATTCATTTACTTTTTTGATTTGAATTTTATTTTATTTATTTTTTTATACAGCAGTTTCTTATTAGTTATCTGTTTTATACATATTAGTGTATATATGTTAATCCCAATCTCCCAATTCATCCCACCACCACCACCACTCCTACCCCCCTCTTTCCCCCTTTGGTGTCCACATATTTGTTCTCTACATCTGTGTCTCTATTTCTGCTTTGCAAACTAGTTCATCTGTACCATTTTTCTAGATTCCACATATATGCGTTAATATACGATATTTGTTTTTCTCTTTCTGACTTACTTCACTCTGTATGACAATCTCTAGGTCCATCCACGTCTCTACAAATGACCCAATTTCGTTCCTTTTTATGGCTGAGTAATATTCCACTGTATGTATGTACCACATCTTCTATATCCATTCGTCTGTTGATGGGCATTTAGGTTGCTTCCACGACCTGGCTATTGTAGATAGTGCTGCAATGAACATTGGGGTGCATGTGCCTTTTTGACTTATGGTTTTCTCTGGGTATATGCCCAGTAGTGGGATTGCTGGGTCATATGGTAATTCTATTTTTCATTTTTTTTTTTTATCTTGATTGCTTTGCCGGGCAAAGGGGGCCTCAAAAAACTATGTGTCCCCTCTATTTTTCATTTTTTAAGGAACCTCCATACTGTTCTCCATAATGACTGTATCAGTTTACATTCCCACCAACGCAAGAGGGTTCCCTTTTCTCCACACCCTCTCCAGCATTTGTTGTTTGTAGATTTTCTGATGATGCCCATTCTAACTGGTGTGAGGTGATACCTCATTGTAGTTTTAATTTACATTTCTCTAATAATTAGTGATGCTGAGCAGCTTTTCATGTGCCTCTTGGCCATCTGTACGTCTTCTTTGGAGAAATGTCTATTTAGGTTTTCTGCCCATTTTTTGTTTGGGTTGTTTGTTTCCCTAATATTGAGCTGCATGAGCTGTTTATATATTTTGGAGGTTAATCCTTTGTCCATTGATTCATTTGCAAATATTTTCTCCCATTCTGAGGGTTGTCTTTTTGTCTTGTTTATAGTTTCCTTTGCTGTGCAAAAGCTTTTAAGTTTCATTAGGTCCCATTTGTTTATTTTTGTTTTTATTTCCATTACTGTAGGAGGTGGGTCAAAAAAGATTTTGCTGTGATTTATATCAAAGAATATTCTTCCTATGTTTTCCTCTAAGAGTTTGATAGTGTCTGGTCTTACATTTAGGTCTTTAATCCATTTTGAGTTTATTTTTGTGTATGGTGATAGGGAGTGTTCTAATTTCATTCTTTTGCATGTAGTTGTCCAATTTTCCCAGCACCACTTATTGAAGAGGCTGTCTTTTCTCCAGTGTATATCCTTGCCTCCTTTGTCATAGATTAGTTGACCATAGGTGTGTGGGTTTATCTCTGGGCTTTCTACCCTGTTCCATTAATCTATATTTCTGTTTTTCTGCCAGTACCATATTGTCTTCATTATTGTAGCTTTGTAGCATAGTCTGAAATCAAGGAGTCTGATTCCTCCAGCTCTGTTTCTTTCCCTCCAGGTTACTTTGGCTATTCGGGGTCTTTTGTGTCTCCATACAGATTTTAAGATTTTTTTGTTCTAGTTCTGTAAAACATGCCATTGGTAATTTGATAGGGATTGCATTGAATCTGTAGATTGCTTTGTGTAGTATAGTCATTTTCACAATATTGATTCTGCCAATCGAAGAACATGGTATATCTTTCCATCTGCTTGTGTCATCTTTGATTTCTTTCATCAGTGTCTTATAGTTTTCTGAGTACAGGTCTTTTACCTCCTTATTTAGGTTTATTCCTACGTATTTTATTCTTTTTGGTGCAATGGTGAATGGAATTGTTTCCTTAATTTCTCTTTCTGATCTTTTGTTGTTAGTGTATAGGACTGCGAGAGATTTCTGTGCATTAATTTTGTATCCTGCAACTTTACCAAATTCATTGATTAGCTCTAGTAGTTTTCTGGTGACATCTTTAGGATTATCTAAGTATAGTATCATGTCATATGCAAACAGTGACAGTTCTACTTCTTCTTTTCCAGTTTGGATTCCTTTTATTTCTTTTTCTTCTCTGATTGCTGTTGCCAGGACTTCCAAAGCTATGTTGAATAATAGTGGTGAGAGTGGACATCCTTGTCTTGTTTCTGATCTTAGAGGAAATGCTTTCAGTTTTTCACCATTGAGAATGATGTTTGCTGTGGGTTTGTCATATATGGCCTTTGTTATGTTGAGGTGGGTTCCCTCTCTGCCCACTTTCTGATAACTTTTTATCATAAACGGGTGTTGAATTTTGTCAAAAGCTTTTTCTGCATCTATTGAGATGATCATATGATTTTTATTCTTCAATTTGTTAACATGGTGTATCACATTGATTGATTTGCATATATTGAAGAGTCCTTGCATCCCTGGGATAAATCCCACTTGATCATGGTGTATGGTCCTTTTAATGTGTTGTTGGATTCTGTTTGCTACTATTTTGTTGAGGATTTTTGCATCTATATTCATCAGTGGTATTGGTCTGTAATTTCCTTTTTTTGTAGTATCTTTGTCTGGTTTTGGTATCAGGGTGATGGTGGCCTCATAGAATGAGTTTGTGAGTGTTCCTTCCTCTGCAATTTTTTGAAAGAGTTTGAGAAGGATGGGTGTTAGCTCTTCTCTAAATGTTTGATAGAATTCACCTGTGAAGCCACCTGGTCCTGCCCTTTGTTGGGAAATTTTTTTTTTTTTAATTCAACTTTTATTTTTATGTTATTTTATTTATTTTTTAACATCTTTATTGGAGTATAATTGCTTTACAATGGTGTGTTAGTTTCTGCTTTATAACAACGTGAATCAGTTATACATACATATACATATGTTCCCATATCTCTTCCCTCTTGCATCTCTCTCCCTCCCACCCTCCGTATCCCACCCATCTATGTGGTCACAAAGCCAAAAATATGGAACGCTTCACAAATTTGCGTGTCATCCTTACGCAGGGGCCATGCTAATCTTCTCTGTATCATTACAATTTTAGTATATGTGCTGCCGAAGGGAGAACTGTTGGGAGATTTTTAATCTCAGTTTCAATTTCTTTACTTGTGATTGGTCTGTTCATATATTCTCTTTTTCCTTGTTCATCTTGGAAGGTTATACCTTTCTAAGAATTTGTCCATTTCTTCCAGGTTGTCCATTTTATTGGCATAGAGTTGCTTGTAGTAGTCTCTTAGGATGCTTTGTATTTCTGCATTGTCCGTTGTAACTTCTCCTTTTTCATTTCTAATTTTATTGATTTGAACCCTTTCCCTCTTTTTCTTGATGATTCTGGCTAAAGGTTTATCAATTTTGTTTAACTTCTCAAAGAGCCAGTTTTTACTTTTATTGATTTTTGCTCTTGTTTCTTTGTTTCTATTTCATTCATTTTTGCTCTATCTTTATGATTTCTTTCCTTCTACTAACTTCGGGTTTTATTTGTTCTTCTTTCTCTAGTTCCTTTAGGTGTACAGCTAGATTGTTCATTTGAGATTTTTCTTGTTTCTTGAGGTAGGATTGTATTGCTATAAACTTCCCTCTTAGAACTGCTTTTGCTGCATCCCATAGGTTTTGGATCGTTGTGTTTTTGTTGTCATTTGTCTCTAGGTATTTTTTGATTTCCTCTTTGATTTATTCACTGATCTCTTGGTTATTTAGTAATGTATTGTTTAGCCTCCATGTGTTTGTGTTTTTTACCTTTTTTTCCATGTAACTGATTTCTAATCTCATAGCGTTGTGGTCGGAAAAGATGCTTGATATGATTTCAGTTTTCTTAAATTTACTGAAGCTTGATTTTTGACCCAAGATGTGATCTATCCTAGAGAATGTTCCATGTGCACTTGAAGAAAGTGTAATCTGCTGTTTTCGGATGGAATGTCCTATAAATATCAATTAAATCTATCTGGTCTATTGTGTCATTTAAAACTTTTGTTTCCCTATTAATTTTCTGTCAGGATGATCTGTCCATTGGTGTAAGTGAGGTGTTAAAGTCCCCCACTATTATTGTGTTACTGTTGATTTCCTCTTTTAGAGCTGGTAGCAGTTGCCTTATGTATTGAGGTGCTCCTATGTTGGGTGCATGAATATTTACCATTGTTATATCTTCTTCTTGGATTATTCCCTTGATCATTATGTAGTGTCCTTCCTTGTCTCTTGTAACATTCTTTATTTTAAAGTCTATTTTATCTGATTTGAGTATTGCTACTCCAGCTTTCTTTTGACTTACATTTGCATGGAATATGTTTTTCCATGCCTTCACTTTCAGTCTGTATGTGTCCTGTCTCTTGTAGACAGCATATATATGGGTCTTGTTTTCATATCCATTCAGCCAGCCTGTGACTTTGGGTTGGAGCATTTAATCCATTCACATTTAAGGTAATTATCAATATGTATGTTCCTATGATCATTTTCTTAATTGTTTTGGGTTGTTTTTTGTAGGTCCTTTTCTTCTCTTGTGTTTCCCACTTAAAGAAGTTCCTTTATCATTTGCTGTAGAGCTGGTTTGGTGGTGCTAAATTCTCTTAGCTTTTGCTTGTCTGTAAAGTTTTTGATTTCTCCATCAAATCTGAATGAGATCCTGGCTGAGTAGAGTAATCTTGGTTGTAGGTTCTTCCCTTTCATCACTTTAAATATATCGTGCCACTCCCTTCTGGCTTGTAGAGTTTCTGCTGAGAAATCAGCTCTTAACTTTATGGGAGTTCCCTTGTATGTTATTTGTCATTTTTTCCCTTGTTGCCTTTAATAATTTTTTTTTTGTCTTTAATTTTTGTCAATTTGATTACTATGTGTCTCGGCGTGTTTCTCCTTGGGTTTAGCCTGCTTGAGGCTCTATGTGCTTCCTGGACTTGGGTGGCTACTTCCTTTCCCATGTTAGGGAAGTTTTCGACTATGATCTCTTCAAATATTTTCTTGGGTGTTTCTCTCTCTCTTCTCCTTCTGGGATCCCTATAATGCAAATGTTGGTGCATTTAATGTTGTCGCAGAGGTCTCTTAGGCTGTCTTCATTTCTTTTCATTCTTTATTCTGTTCCACAGCAGTGAATTCCAGTGAGTTTCTGGATCATCTTCACTATCATTATTCTGAATTCTTTTTCTGGAAGGTTGCCTGTCTCTTCATTTAGTTGTTTGTCTGAGGTTTTATCTTCTTCCTTCATCTGGTACATAGTCCTCTGCCTTTTCATTTTGTCTATCTTTCTGTGAATGTGGTTTTCGTTCCACAGGCTGTAGGATTGTAGTTCTTCTTGCTTCTGCTGTCTGCCCTCTGGTGAATGAGGCTATCTAAGAGGCTTGTGCAAGCTTCCTGATGGGAGGGACTGGTGGTGGGTATAGCTAGGTGTTGCTCTGTTGAGCAGAGCTCAGTAAAACTTTAATCTGCTTGTCTGCTGATGGCTGGGGCTGAGTTTCCTCACTGTTGGTTGTTTGGCCTGCGGTGACCCAGCACTAGAGGCTACAGGCTTTTTGGTGGGGCTAATGGCGGACTCTGGGAGGGCTCACACAAAGGAGTACTTCCCAGAACTTCTGCTGCCAGTGTCCTTGTCCCCACGGTGAGCCACATCCACCCTCTGCCTCTGCAGGAGGCCCTCCAACACTAGCAAGTAAGTCTGGTTCAGTCTCCTATGCGGTCACTGCTTCTTCCCCCTGGTTCTTGATGTGCACACTATTTTGTATATGCCCTCCAAGAGTGGAGTCTCTGTTTCCCCCAGTCCTGTTGAAGTCCTGCAATCAAATCTCGCTAGCCTTCAAAGTCTGCTTCTCTGAGAATTCCTCCTTCCATTGACAGACCCCCAGGTTGGGAAGCCTGACATAGGGCTCAGAACCTTCACTCCAGTGGGTGGACTTCTGTGGTATAATCATTCTCCAGGTTGTGAGTCACCCACCCAGCAGTTATGGGATTTGATTTTATTGTGATTGCGCCCCTCCTACTGTCTCATTGCGGCTTCTCCTTTGTCTTTGGATGTGGGATATCTTTTTTGGTGAGTTTCAGTGTCTTCCTGTCAATTATTGTTCAGCAGTTAATTGTGATTCTGGTGCTCTCGCAAGAGGGCATCCTTCTAGTCCACCATCTTGAACCAGTCTCCCACACACCATGTTATTGATGTCAGAATTTTCTTTTTTTATATATTGTGTTTACATTAACCAATTCTTGTGTTTATAGTTTTTCTTAATACTTTGTTTTTTAACTTTTATACTGGAGTTAAAAGTGACTTACACAACATCAAAGTATTATGTTATTCTGCTTTTGTCTATATACTTACCCCTGCCAGTGAAATTTATACTTTCATATGCTTTCATGTTGTTGTTTAGCATTTTTTTGTTTCAACTTGAAGAGTTCTCTTTAGCACTTCTAGTAAGGCAGGTATAGTGGTGATAACTCCCTCAGTTTTTGTTTGTTTGGGAAAGTCTTTATCTCACCTTCATTTTTAAAGGACTCTTTTGCTGGTAAAGCATTCCTCGTTGGCAGGAATTTTTCTTTCAGCACTTTGAATATATAATTTCGCTTGTTCCTGCAAAGTTTCTGCTGAGAAATCTGCTTATAGTCTTATGGGGGAACCTCTTGTATGTGACAAGTCACTTTTCTCTTGTTGCTTTCAATATTCTCTATTTTTTAAAAAAATAAATTTATTTATTTATTTTTGGCTGCGTTGGGTCTTCGCTGCTGCACGTGGGCTTTCTCTAGTTGCAGTCAGCGGGGGCTACTCTTTGTTGTGGTGTGCAGGCTTCTCATTGCGGTGGCTTGTCTTTGTTGTGGGGCATGGGCTCTAGGCACACGGGCTCAGTAGTTGTGGCTCACAGGCTCTAGAGCGCAGGCTCAGTAGTTGTGGCGCATGGGCTTAGTTGCTCCACTGCATGTGGGATCTTCCCAGACCAGGGCTCGAACCGATGTCCCCTGCATTGGCAGGTGGATTCTTAACCACTGTGCCACCAGGAAAGCCCCAATATTCTCTATTTTTGACTTTCAACAATTTAATTAAATGTGTCTACTTGTAGACCTCTTTAGATTCAATCTATTTGAAATTTTTTGGGTTTCACAAATTTGGGTGTCCATCTCCCTCCCTAGATTTGGGAAGTTTTCCACCATTATTTTTTTTTTAAATAATCTTTCTGCCCTTTTATCTTACTTTTCTCCTCTGGGACTTCCATAACATGTGTTGGGTTGTTTGATAGTGTCCCATAAAGTCTTATAGACTTTCTTTACTATTTTTCATTCATTTTTCTTTTTGTTCCTCTGACTGGGTAATTTCAAGTGTCTTGTTTTCAAACTTGCTGATTTTCTTCTTTAGCTTGAGCAAGTCTGCTATTTATCCTCTCTATTGAATTGTTCAGTTCAGTCATTGTGTTCTTCAGCTCCAGACTTTCTGCTTGGTTCTCTTGTATTGTTTCTGTCTCTTTGTTGAACTTCTCATTTTGTTCATGTATTGTTTTTTCTGATTTTGTTTAATTAGCTATCTGTGTTCTTTTGTAGCTCACTGAATCTCTTTCACCTGATTATTTTGAATTCTTTGTCAGGCAGTTTGTAGATCTCCATTTCTTTAGGGTCAGTTATTGGAACTTTAGTTTTTTCCTTTGGTATTATCATGTTTCCCTGATTCTTCATGATTCTTGTAGTCTTGCATTGGTGCCTGCACATTTAAAGAAGTAGTCACTTCTTCCAGTCTTCAAAGACTGGCTTTGGCAGGAAAATCTCTTCACCAGTCAACCCTGCCAGAGATTCTGGGAAGGCCAGATGCCAGGGTCCATGGGTAGGCCTGCTGTCAAAGTCCACAGGTGAACAGACCTGATACTTGGGTCTGCAAGCGGGTGGTCCTGGTGCCAGGGTCTGTGGACAAGTGAGTCTGGTTCCAGAGTCCATGGGTTGGCCTGGTGCCTGAGTCCATGGTGGTGATCCTAAAGCCAGGATCTACAGGGGCTGGCTTGACACCAGGGTCCACTGGGGTGGCCCTGGTACCAGGGTCAGTAGTGAAGCTGGACTCTCACTTTGCTCTCTTTTCCCCACAGGAGAACTCCTGAGCCAAGGGATCTCTCTTGGTGCTGCATTGCATGGGCTGGGGGGAAGGATGACACAGGTAAAGTGATACTATCCTTCCTACTTTCTTAAATGCATCTTTTCTAGTTTCTGTGCTCCACCTGATCGCTGTAATCTCTCACCTGGATTCTGGGACGCTCATGAAGATATTTTGGTCTGTGGATAGTTTTCAAACTGGTATTTCTGTGGGAGGATGTGGGCTGGAAACTTTTGTTTCAGCAACTTGCTAATGTCATTCATCCCACCCAATGTGATTATGGCTGATAAATCTACGTCATAATAGTGTATGGTGTAGGCTCAGCTGCTGTAACAAAAAGACTAAAAATTTAATGGCTTTGAGAGCAATACATTTATTTTTCTATCATGTAAACAACCTATGATCAGTGTTCTAAGTTAGCAGACAGCTCTGATGCACACAGGGACCAGGCGAATGGAGGCTCTGCCATCCTCAACTTGTGACTTCCTAGGTCATTATAGTAATTACCATCCCAATGAATAGAAGAAGGAGAGGGCAGAAATCCAGGGCAAGAATTTCTTCTTAGGCAACTGAGAGGGAAGTTGCATACTTTGCTCCTGGCACAGCCACATGCTAGATACTGTTATGTGGGAAAAGGAGGAAATGGATTCTGGTAAACAGCTAGCAATCTCTTCCACAAATATCAACATGTACTAAATGGACTTCACAATTTACCCCTATTTTACCTGTCTCTTCTTCCTGTAGTCCTTTTCTCTGTGTATCACAATCCACTCCATTGCATGTACCAGAAACACAAGAATCATCCTAAATTTCACACTTTCTCACTTCCCAAAGTGAGAGCATTCCCATCATAAAGAAATCCCCATCAAATTCCGTCAATTCTAGTGTCTACATACTTCCTGGAACCGTGTCCTCCTTGTTCCCACTGCCGTGGTTCTCTTACCTGGATTTCTGAAACAGCTTCCTAAGTGATCTCTACACGCCTCCAGTCTTGCCACCATGTAAATAATCCATTGTCCAACCTCCAGCATGAACTTTCTAGAATATGAATTGAATCATAATACTCTCAAATCCTCCAGTAGTTACTCAATACTGTTTGGATAAAATCCAGACTTCTTAGCCTGGATTAGGAAGCCCTTCGTGAGTAGGTACTTGATAAATATTCAGTGAATGGATGAATGATTCGGCCCTCGCCTACCTCTCTGGTCTTGTCAGCTACTACTCACCCATAACCCCCTACGTACAAACATATGGAAGTTCTCACAGTTCTCTACCCGCAGTGTTGTTTCCTGCCCCTGTGCATCCACTGGAGCTGCTCCATCTCCCTTCAATGTCCTCTTGTATTTTCTTTCTCCCATAAGGCTCAATTAGTTCAAGTGTTATTAGTTCACATCTTCCTTTTCTCCTGAAAACTGTGCTATATACAGTATAGCACTTGTTATACTCTGCTTTAAATTGGTCTTTACGTGCATGATTCAACATGTTTATTAAGTGTTTATCATATGCCAGGCACAGCCCCTGAAGCTATTATGGAGCATTAGGAGACAGTGTAACACGGACACCTAATTAGATTGGGGGTCAGGGGCCAGGGAAAACTTCTCTAAGGAAGTTACATTTAAGCAGAAACCTAGAGTCTATCTTTGGTACTTGCTGTCATCACTTTCTTACCTCCCATTTACCTCTTTTTTCTTTTTTTATACATTTATTTATTTTTGGCTGCGTTGGGTCTTCGTTGCTGTGTGCAGGCTTTCTCTAGTTGCAGTGAGTGGGGGCTAGTCTTCGTTGCGGCGTGCGGGCTTCTCATTGCAGTGGCTCCTCTTGCTGCAGAACACGGGCCGTAGGGTGCACGGGCTTCAGTAGTTGCAGCATACGGGCTCAGTAGTTGTGGCTCGCAGGCTCTAGAGCACAGGCTCCGTAGCTGTGGCGCACAGGCTTCGTTGCTCCACAGCATGGGGGATTTTCCCGGACCAGGGCTCGAACCCATGTCCCCTGCCTTGGCAGGCAGATTCTTAACCACTGTGCCACCAGGGAAGTCCCCCATTTACTTCTTAACCCACTGCTTTAATCCCTGCCCTGGGGATTCAAGTGTGTGTTGTTCCCTTTGCCTCAAATGACGTACTCTGCTGGTGGTAAAATCCTCCCCATTATTTTTAAGATTCAGTTTCAGCCTCATTCCCTTCTGTGAAAACTTTCCTGACTCCCCCAGGCAAAATTCGTCATTTCTTCCCCATTTTGAATCTGCCTCTATCACAACACTAATCACCTAGTATGTGAGCTCCTTGAAATGAGAACCTATCCTATATTTTTGCATCCTACTACTGTCCTGTTCCCTTCGAACCTTTGGGATGTTTTGTGTAGTCTAAAAATCCCTGCTTCCTTCAAACATTCCTCTTATGATATGGTTCATAATCCTAATGATTTCTTGTTTAAATACATTTCATTTTACCAATATCTTTCTTAAAATGTGTCACCCTTAGCTGAATTCTACTCCAGAGGTGTGATCTAGCTGCATAAGATAAAGGAAGACCACTACCTCCCTTATTCTAAAGCTAGACGTCTAAGCATCCTAAGATTATATTGATTAGGGGGACAATTATATAACAATATGAAATCATACTGATTTGACTGTGGGAGAGTGACTACTGCTAAACAAATCTCATCCTGCACTAGTGCTGCTGGTATATTGGAGTCAAAGAAAGAGTTTTACATTTGCCCCCTTTAAACGTCTTGTTTTATTCAGCATCAATACAACCTGCTAAGATATATATATATTTTTGAAAACCATTTCTTACTTGAAAGTGTTTATAAACCTTCCCAGCTTTCTGTCATCTGTAAATTTGATCGGTCTGTTTTAGAAATCAGCATTCAAGTGATTAATAAAAATGTTAACTAGAATAAGATGTGGATAGGCTGCTGGCATCATACTACATGCTTTCTTAATAAAGATTCTATTTCATTAGTCATCACCTTTAGTTTTGGCAAAATATAATCATCCGTATATTCAAGATTCCTCTAACTTGTCACAAAGATAATGTAAGAGGTCTTGCCAAATGCCATGTGGAAGTTCAATGACATATCTTTTCAGCATAATATTCAATAGAATAATTACGATGTACATTTAAATTGGGAATGAAAACACTTTTATTGAGCTAAAATAGAATGAACAATGAACATGGCTTTTATGCCAAGCAGCTCCAAGGAAGTAGCACCAGAAACTCAGAAGTATGACTCTTGGGAGATAGGACTTTTAGTAGAAAAAGTTGAAAGTAGAGAAATTGGGACAACAGGCAGCAGTAAGAATGGCTGGGGATGGGACCATCAGAAGATATTTCAAAATGGGAATAAAGAACATAATAAGAACAAATTAAAAGAAGAGACTCAAACAATTTTATTACATATCTTCTTTATTGGGGCATTGTAATAACCCTATGAAATAGATATTAAAGACTTGGAAGGTTTAGTGACTTGACTGAAGTCTCACAACTAGAGGATCTGTGAATTTAACCCAGGTCTCTCTGACTCTAGAAGACTAGGAGTTTTTACTATACCAGGCTCCTTAGTTTAGGGAGGATGTTTTTAGGGGAATCTAGAAGGCTAACGCATAGTATTTTTGTGGCTTTGGAGAGAACAATTCAGAATAGGCTCAGAAGAGTGGATTCTGGACTCATAATGAAGAGACTTTTCTTCAGTGAATAAGAAAGCTAAGCCTAAAATAATGTTAGCCTAACCTTTTAAAGTGCATGTCAAGTTGGAAACAGCAAAGAGAGGCTGAGCCACATTCTAGGTCCAAGACTAAAAGAATGACCCTTCCAGCCGCCCCATTACTTAGGGGAAAAGCCTAAGTAATAAATTAGTGACTGGAGTTGAGGCTTGGGCTTGAGACAGATGGTTTTTCACAGCAATGTAAGATTGGTGAGAAAGCAGATGGTGCTGGCACCAGTCCTGGGAGTACGTTCCATAGACAGATCCTGCAGACTGTGCTGGCTGCAGAGATGATTACTAAGTAGATATTCTTATTGTCACTCACTTATGGATGAGGAAACTGAGGACCAAATACACTGAGCACTTGCCCAAGCTTACATATCCAAAGTGTGGCAGAAGCGGGATGTGAACGCAAGTTGTCCAGCTTCAGAGCCCACTCTGGCCACTGATGCCGCGTTGCTTCTTTGGATGTCACCTCCTCTGTGAAGCCCTCTTAGACTCCCCATGTGAGTTCCCATAGAGTTAAGTTATACTTTCATAGGTATTCACATTGTACCTTTAACTACCTCACATTGCTGTTTATCTTTTTTTTTCATACAGATGTGAGCTCCTCATGAGCAGAATTGAGGCCTTGTATTCCCTCTACACCAGCACAGGTACCTGGAATTCAGTGACACTCAGCTAGCTAAATACCTTATAAGATAAGATGATGGGTTTTAAGCAGCAGTCATCAACTCTGGCTCACTTTGGCAGAATAGCATTTCATAGGAAGGCTATCTAGTGGTTTATAGAATCAACTGGAAGGGTAAAGAACTATGTTAAGAAAATAGGCAGGAAACTAGAAAAGCGAGGCAGTAGAAGAAAAACCTGCTCAGGATTTGGCTATGTGCAAAAAAAATGAGTTATTACAGGTAAGGCACTTAGAACATTATTAGTCACACCGTAAGGGACTGGTAATGTTTCCTGTTATTATGCAAGTTGGGTCTTGAAGGGTATCACATTCACTAGCTGGAGGAAGAAGGACCAGCGTATGAAAAGGCCCCTGCTTAACAGGGCATGGTATGTTAGGGAATTTCTGGAAGCTTGCTATAGCCAGAAGGTAAGGATACCAAGGGGGGCAGAGCAGGGATAAAGCAAAAGTTGAGTCTGGCAAAGGAAGACAGAAAGCAGACCAGATAGGGCCTTGTGACTATCAGAATAAAGTCCTCATTCGGAATTTGTTTTAAGGGCAAAGGGGAACCAATGGTGGCTTCTAAATAGGGTAGAGGAAGTGCTCAGTACATGCAGGGTCTGTTTGTGAGTTGCCTGAGGCCCATTTAATTGCAAATGAATGAGATTCCCTGCTGGGAATGGAAGGGCAGGTGGGACTGGAAGACTTTGTGACCCTGACTCCTAGGCACTGTTATTTATTTATTTATTTATTGTCTTTTTTTTACATCTTTATTGGGGTATAATTGCTTTACAATGGTGTGTTAGTTTCTGCTTTATAACAAAGTGAATCAGTTATACATATACATATGTTCCCATATCTCTTCCCTCTTGCATCTCCCTCCCTCCCACCCTCCCTATCCCTCCCCTCCAGGCGGTCACAAAGCACCGGGCTGATCTCCCTGTGCTACGTGGCTGCTTCCCACTAGCTATCTACCTTACTCACATGAAAACCACTCAAGAACATACAGGCAAATCTCGACCACCGCTTTATAGAGGAGCATCTGAAGCCGTGACTGCTGAAGTGCCCCTAAGAGGCTGGAGGAGTTCATCAGCGAAGGCTCCCTGGGGCAAGCAAGGCCTGAGCTTGGTTTGAGGAAGGGGGTCGTGGTTTGCCTGATCCCCTCATCTTAGCACTGAAGGAAGAAAGGGCCAGAGAGGGGGAGGGTCTGGCCGATGGTCACACTGCAGAATTCCATGGCTGACTCCTGTGCGGCACTTTTCTCACTGCACTGTGCTGCTGCCACACGCAGCCTTGACATGACTCTTGGCTGTTAAGTCAGGCAGGACAGTCCCAACATAGTTTCTGGGGCCAAAGGGAGGAATCCTTCATGAAACGGCCATAAATTCACCTACAAGATTCAAAGAGACCTCATAAGTCGTCTCCAACAATTTCTTGTGTGGGCGAGAGGCTGTTTATGAGGTCTGCTGGCCTGATACCCCCTTGTAAAGGCAGAGCACAGGCCTGGAGAGGAGAAATTCCTGCTGTGGAGCACGTGCATCTGCCTGTAGGACATTCCTCCTCCCTGGCCAAAGCAAGGAGGCCGTTCAAGGAAACTCCAATGGGTTTAAAGAAACACACTTATTTTTCCTTGAAAAAAGTAATACGTGTTCATGATAGAAAAATTGTAAAATGCAAGAAAATACAAAGAAGAAAGTAAAAATCTCTTATAATTTCACAATTCAGACTTCACAGCTCACTGCTGACATCTGGCTTATAGCTTTTGTTTTAAATGGGCATGTTGGCTTTTGAAATTAATTAATTAATTAGGCTGAGTTGGGTCTTCGTTGCTGCGCGTGGGCTTTCTCTAGTTGAGGTGAGTGGGGGCTACTCTTCATTGCAGTGTGCGGGGTTCTCATTGCAGTGGCTTCTCTTGTTGCGGAGCACGGCAATTAGGCACGCGGGCTTCAGTAGTTGTGGCTCGCAGGCTCTAGAGCGCAGGCTCAGTAGTTGTGGTGCACGGGCTTAGTTGCTCCGCGGCATGTGGGATCTTCCCGGACCAGGGCTCGAACCTGTGTCCCCTGAACTGGCAGGTGGATTCTTAACAAGTGCGCCACCAGGGAAACACTTATAGCTTTTTAGTGTTTCATTTATATATGCGTGTGTCTGTGTGTACATGTATTGTATAAATGTATACGTATGTATATATAATTTTTCTATTATAATAAAATAAATGCAATTTACCATTTTAACCATTTTTAAGTGTCCAGTTCTTTGGTATTTAATACATTCTCACTGTTATGCAACCATCCCCACTATCCATCTCCAGAAATTTTTCATCTTCCCAAACTGAAACTCTAGACCCATTAAACACTAACTCCCCATTCCCCCCTCCCCCCAGTCCCTGGCACCCACCATTTTTTTTTTCTGTCTCTAAGTCTGACTACTCCAGGTACCTCATATAAGTGGAATCATATGCTATTTGTCCTTTTGTGACTGTCCTGTTTCACCCACCATCATGTCCTTAAGATTCATTCGTGTTGTACCATGTGTCAGAACTTCCTTCCTTTGATTGAATAAAATTCCACTGTATGTGTACAGACCATGTTTTGTTTATCCATTCATCCACTGATGGATACTTGAACTAATTCCACCTTTTGGCTATCGTGAATAATGCTGCTATGAGCATGAGTTTACAAATATGTTCTGAGTCCCTGCTTTCACTCCTTTTGGGTATACACCCAGAAGTGGAATTGCTGGTTCACGTGGTAATACAGTATTTTATATATTTTAAAAATTGATAATATACTCATAATTTTATATCAAATTGTGAGCATTTTCCAATGTCATTATAAACTCTTTAAAACCTGATTTTTAATGTCTGCCTAGTATTTACTCCATTACCTTGTAATCCGATTCTTAGATATTTTGATTATTTCTAATTTTTCACTATTACTATAATGAACATTCTATACATAAATATTTGAATATATCTGTTTATTTCCTTAATATGATAAATTCCTAGAGGTAAAATCATTATCAAAAGCTATGAACATTTTATGGGGCTTCCCTGGTGGCGCAGTGGTTGAGGGTTCGCCTGCCGATGCAGGGGACACGGGTTCGTGCCCCGGTCCGGGAAGATCCCACGTGCCGCGGAGCGGCTGGGCCCGTGAGCCATGGCCGCTGAGCCTGCGCGTCCAGATCCTGTGCTCCGCAACGGGAGAGGCCGCAGCAGTGAGAGGCCCGCGTACCGCAAAAAAAAAAAAAAAAAAAAGCTATGAACATTTTAAAAGCTTTTGATCCATATTCATAAATTTTTTTTTCATAAACTTTCTCCAATTTTATAACCTTCAATAATGTTTTGCCCACTTTACTCTGATGTTTATTAAAAATAATTCATTCTTTCTGCAACCTGGCCTCCCAGGTAACTGACCCACCAATAACACATTTCTGGTCTTGGCTTCGCAAGAAACTTACCTGGCTAGGGTTGTGGGTATACAGATTAGAAAGAAGATTTGGGAAGTATTATTAGAGGAAAAGAACAGAAACTGACATTTTCTTGTATGAGAAAGCAAGAGGTAGATTGGTGAGGTGGTAGGGATAAGTGCAGATGGGAGAGGGGAGAGTTTGTTAAGCATCTCTATGTGCTTTACATATGGTGTTAATCTCCCAACAACTCTGTAAGGGAGATATATATGATGATCCTCATTTTCCAGTGAGGAAACTGAAGCTCAGAAAGAACTGGGTTCTAAAGTTATGCAGATGGTAGGCGGTAGAGCCAGGACTCAGCCAATGTCTATCTGACACTCTGACCCTGGGGACTGGCAGTGGCCTCTTTCCACTGCACCACGATGCTCTCAGGAGAAGACCAGAACCCTGAGAGACAGGAGAGACAAAGAAGATGGGCAAGGTTGCAAGGTCAAAATGAAAAGCATAGGCAAATTTTATTGTTAGTTCCTAGATCCAGGGAGAGGTAAGGGTTGTCCTTCTGTATAAGGGGATGAAAGGTGCCTCCATTTGGTGGACGGTCATATTCCCCTATGGAGGTGTGTGGGTTTGGCACTTGTGACATGCTACTGAACTAGATAATCTGATTTATTTCAACAGATCCCACAAAACACAGCAGAGCCACCTGCAGGCCCCACATCCTCCTAGGTGAGGTGTTTATGTAAGGGTGGAGAGCAGAGTAATCAGCAGCTTATTCTGCTGGCAAAACTCTAAGGGGGAGGCAGATGGCCAGCACCAGCTAAGTGAGATCAGGTCATGGGTGGAAAAGTCATAAATCTGTGGTTTACCTCAGATTACTGCATTACTGCTTAAGTGGGGATAAATAATACCCTATGTTATGTTAAGGCGTGACTTAATCTTTCACTGTTTGTGGGAAAGGAGGTGCAATTAAATATTACAACACCCTTTCAAAGTACAAACACTTCAACAATACATATGGCTACTGATCTTATCACAAAATAGATGGTAGTTAGAGCAGTGAGTTCCTGGCTGGTGTGTCATGGAAAATAGAAGTGGATTTTAGTCCTCTGTTTTATAAGGGTGACTATGTGCGTGCTGTGAGTGGTAGGCAGTGGAAAAGATCCCTGATGAAATAACAGAGAGTGTCTTTTGGTGGGGAGGGTGTCGCAGTCTTTGTGAGTAGAGTTACAAAACGTCTTTACAAAACATCTTTCTCTGCACCAGAGAATGAGGCCCAAAGAGCCATTTTCAGGATTGACGATGGCTGTAATGGAGCCACCTGGAATCATACCAAAGCTAAGGTTAGTTTAGGAGGGGCCCAAAGGTGACAGCATGGGCTTTTGCTCTCTGAGCTAAGGTTCTTTGGTTATTTCAATATATTTTCCATTATACCTACTAATTTCACGTTAGTTCCTTGACAGAGAGACAAGGTCTGGTTCATTTTATAATATGCCGAGCATAAAATTGGCACTCAGTAAATTTATAGTAATACACAAATCAGCATGTAGCATAGCATCCCACCTTTATTATTTGTGATTATTTATGTTTGGGATTAGGATTAAAACACAAGGTAGATTTCAGCCTGTGTAAGGGAATTTTTCCTCTGTGGATGGTGACTTTCCCTTGGAAGAAAAAAGCAGAACCCAAATGATGAGTAGGTCTCATAAAACAAAAGATTGATTTTTCTGGTCACTGTGGCCCAGCTTGTTCTAGTTTGTTAAACGTGCCTCTCGAAGTCAGATGCAAAAGTTGAGGCCCTAATGGTTGACTATGCCTTCCCCAACCACACACATCCTCTGGTCCGCTTCCTGAGTCTTGTGAAAAAATAAGCCAATTAGAGATCCACTCCCTACCCACTTCTTAGGTAACAGCCTAGTAATCCTGAGAGGGAGAGAGATGGACCAGTGAGAAACTGATTTTACCCTGGTAGACTGGATAGGAGCTTGAGAGAGATGGGGGGAGGGTTGGTGTTACATGGGTACATTTGGAGTAATGCTGTGACATTCAGCCCTGATCCTTAGGTTTTCTTGGAGATGGAAATCTCCACAGTTGAGGCTTGGTCCGGAGCAACTGCTAAAAGCCATAATTATCCTCGTAGGAAGAAAGCCCAACCCGTGAGAATCTTCTATACTGGATCAAGGTCAAGCAGATTAGGACCATTTGCAGCTTCTCCTCCTTCTTCAAACATCCTTTGCTTTATAAATAGCTGGCCTTAAAGAATGCTTTATTCCGTTCTTAACATTGTTGAGTGCTTACCATGCTGTGTGCCAAGCATACATGTGGTTTTTTATGTATGGATTTTTCTATCCTCACAACTACTATGAGGAGATACCATTGTTTCTCCACTTTACGGGTGAGATAACTAACACAGGTACCTTGATCAAGCACACACCTCTCGTAAGGTGCACAGCTGAGGTCTGAACCTTTGCAACCTGGCTCGTTAGCACTCATCTCAATCACCAAACTACTCTCGTGGGATGCTCTGAATCGCTGGAAAAAGTCCATGGAAGCTATCCTGCAATCATATATCCTTGTATAATGTGTATGTGCATATATGTATAAATGTAATTTTCATAGAATTATAACTTTTATATGTTTTACATATAGATGTATAATTTACAAATATAATTTCCATAGTCATCTGCACATGTAATAATAAGTGTACATTTTCATATAGCTATTTACATGGTAATTTGCATAAAGAGGAGGGTGTGGAAGGGATTTATTGTTGGTGTTTTTTGTATTCACCTCTTTGCTGTGTCTTTCATGATTTCTCTATGATAAACATATAATGGTTTGAAACGAAATTTTCTTAATTTGAAAAAGGATTTGGGGGCTTCCCTGGTGGCGCAGTGGTTGAGAGTCCGCCTGCCGATGCAGGGGACACGGGTTCGTGCCCCGGTCCGGGAAGATCCCACATGCCGCAGAGCGGCTGGGCCCCTGAGCCATGGCTGCTGAGCCTGCGCGTCCGGAGCCTGTGCTCCGCAACGGGAGAGGCCACAACAGTGATAGGCCCGCGTGCCGCAAAAAAATAAATAAATAAATAAAATAATAATAAAAAAGGATTTGGGAATTCCAGCGGTCCAGTGGTTAGGACTCCAGGCTTTCACCACTGAGGGCCTGGGTTCAACCCTGGTCAGGGAACTAAGATGCCACAAGCTGCACAGCTCTGCCAAAAAAAAAAAAAAGATTTTTTTTTCTTATTTAAGATATTTAAAAACATGCATTGACGGAGTTCCTACCTGCTCAGTAAGGAATGACACAAAGCCCAAGCAGAACTCTGGGTCTGGAATGGCACCAGGCTGTCTCATTACCATAATGGGTCTTACTTTTTTTTCCAAGAGAAGGTGCAGGCTTCCAATGGCATGCATTATTGTAACGGCCTCCAGGACCCCAACAAGCATTCCTATTAGAGCTGGGTTCATTTTATCTTTGTGATGTCAGCTCTCTTCTGGAGAATCCCCAGATAAACTAGGACAACTATTCCTCCACATTTCAGCCAGAGCCATGGGCCTCAAAACTGCCTCAGCTACCCTGGTGGCACCAGGGAATGGGGAGCCTCATCCCCTGGTCATCTATTTAGTGCTGTAAGAGGAGGTTCAGGAGCCCCTTTCAGCCCTGATGGATAGGAAGTGGTGCTGCCTTGAGAGTTTAGCCGTGTCTCTTTCAACGGGTCCCAGTCCTTCTCCTCAGTCCCTCCACAATCACTAGCCTTATGGATCCGCAAGCCTCTCACCATTCAGGCAACAATAGAGGCAAAGCCATTTGGCTTTTTTTTTTTCCATAGTTTTTTTCTCTCTGCTAAATGGAAATACATAAGAATAGGATGTTCCTGCTCCACCCAAACTTTGCCCACTTCCTGGAGATGTGGAGAAGGGAAGCACCATCTATTGCCTGTCGCTTGTGTAAAATGGGGAGCACTGAGAACACTCCACACACAGCCGAGTGGCCTAAACAGCCCTGGGAGATGAGTCCAGAGTGGTCCTGTGAGTGGCTAGGACAAGGGTGGGCTGCAGCCTTGGTCTCAGGGGCCCCAGGAGAAGTGCACAGACAGCTGTCTTCTGCCTTGAGGCGGGAGAGCCAAGGGACGTTTACCTCCCTGCCTCTCCGCATGGGCTGCTCCAGAACTGGACTTTCCCAGGTGGGATAATCAGGCACGCATAGGACCGTCCCTGCCCAGTGTAGCCACAGCCCTGGCAAGAGGTCTAGCTCTACAGAGCGATGAGGCAGCGCCTGCCCCAAACCAGATGCTGGGAGCCCATTTGTCAGTGGGAGCAGCTCTGTGAAGGGCACGCCCCGACAAACAGACACACATATACACGCCCACTATCATCCCTGGAGCTCAGAGAAGCCTGGGGTGGGTCACTGCTGAGATTTCAGGGTCAATTCCTCCAGATGCTGCTGTGCCCGGTGCCACACTACTGAGCCTGTCCGGGTTTCTGATACCATCTCCCTTTCCAGCATAAGCAAATGTCCTGCAGAAGCTCCTTTAGAGACGTCAGTCTTCAGTACCACCAGGGGGCAGCAGTGCAGTACACCTCCTTTCTACGTGAAGGGAAAGTACCTGGTGGAAAAGGTTTGTGGGGCATTTGGAATGGGGCTTCAGCCCTGCGTACTCAACTCAGGGGGACAGGATACTTTACATGCGACAAACCATATCACTGGGGCTTCTGAGCTTTGCAAAGGCCAACAAGATGTTTGAGTCAAAAATAAATAGATGTCATCCTATATGTGATATAGGTATGTCTGCTCCAAAATACAAAATGTGCAAAATTAAATTCTGTAAATGTTTATAGATCTAGAAATAAAGCTTCATGAAATTTGTGCATTGTTAAATTTAGTAATCATAAGAAATTCTTACTTGTTAAGCAATTTTTTTTTTTTTTTTTTTTTTGCGGTACGCAGGCCTCTCACTGTTGTGGCCTCTCCCGTTGCGGAGCACAGGCTCCGGACGCGCAGGCTCACCGGCCATGGCTCATGGAGCCAGCCGCTCCACGGCATGTGGGATCTTCCTGGACCGGGGCACGAACCCGTGTCCCCTGCATCGGCAGGCAGACTCTCAACCACTGCGCCACCAGGGAAGCCCTGTTAAGCAATTTTTAATAGAGTTTTTCTCAAGAATACAAACTGTAATTGCAAAGAAATCGTAACTAAAATCAGGTAAATGTATTACTTATATATAAATAATTTCAAAAACAAAATTATTAGAACTTCCCCCAAATTAGTAAAAATTATACGTAAGTGGTCTGTAGGTGCCTTTTAATTTGTTTGATATGATGTGGAAGGCTGAGTCTTCCATCCTTCAAAGAGAATAGAGTCCATCTCAGGGAATGTGAAAAAATAAACTCCATTCCCATCAAGCCCCTGTGTATTTTCCACAAGTTTTCCCTCGTGGCTCTAAGATAACATGCACATTGTTTGAAAGAAGCATCTATGTGGAAACTTTAAGTGACTGAGGAAGGCCAGTAAGTCCCGAGAGAAGGAGAGGCATGTTAGGGAGGGAGCAGCCTTGTTACCTTAACAAATGCCCTGGTTCACAGGGGCTAGGACACACACACAGGTCCCCAGGCTCTGAATCTGGGAGGAGAGCCTTCTTGAGTGGCAGACTCATATCTGCCAAGCCCAGAGGCTAGGACTGACCTTCACGATTTCAGTTGATTGACTTATAACAAGAAACATGAATGTTGAAAAGACTAGTCACTCATATCCCCTGGACAGTGCTTTCTCCCACAGGGACCCATATCATGACCAGAGGAGCAGAGTTCAATTTTTGATTTGGAGGTTAAGGGCATCCATCCAGCCATTCACCTGATGGAGGTCCACTTACTGTGTTCCAGTTATTAACTCATTCAGTCCTTCCAGCATCAGTGAGAAAGGTACCATTATTATTTCTATAACAAATGAGTTAAACAAGGAACAGAGCAGTTAATTGCCTTGCCCAAGGTCACACAGCATTTAAGGGCAGTTTCAGACTGAGACCCAAGCACTCTGGCTCAGGAGTCTGAGCTTTTAATCACTTCATTATAGTGTCCCTGTATACATACACTTTTCTACAATATGAGGATTAGTCTATATATAGTATACAGTATACTGTTTATTTTTTACCTGCTTTTCACAATTAACTTCTTTAAGGTCATTAAATAATCTTCAACTTTTCCACGTCATATTTAGTGGTAGTAAAGCATTCTACTGGATGGAGGTGACATTACTTATTTAATCATTCCCCTCTTTAGCTTTCTGGGTTGCCTCTTTCTTTTTCTTTTGTAAAACACACCACATGAATTCTCTTAAACCTATTTTTGTGACTATTTTATACACTTTTCTTAATAAATATCTAGAAACGAAACTGTGAGGTCAAAGAACATCAATAACGTTAAGGCCCTTACATACCACAGACCAAACTGCTCTCTCAAAAGGTGGTTCAATTTATGCTCCCATGAACGTTCAGCCTCTGCAACTGCCCCCCACCCCTATATCTATTATTTTTAAAAGTTCCCACTTTAATTGGTGGTGTCTCAGTGCTGTGTTTTGAATTCTTTTCATTGATTATGAGGAGAATATTTTATTGGCCATTTGTAATTTATGTATAGCTTTTTGGTTCAATTCTTTCGTCCAGTTTTTTAGAGATGAAAACTATAGTCTTCCAAACCAAACTCTTTTATTTTGTTTGTTTCTCACAGTTTATAAAAATTTAATGATAGATGTTCATCAGATTAGAAGTAGACATGCTTCATTAAAAATCCTTGTAAGTCATTACTTTGTTGTGTATTCAAACTCTTTTATTTTGAAAATTACTTCTAAACACTTCTTTCGCTATTGTTTGGTGATGGTTTTCTTTTTGTTTTCTGTCAGCTCTAGACCCTGGAGCCTTAGTTGGTTTTTTGTAAATTCACTCACCTTCTTGATGGTATGAGCAGCCATGGTGGGCTCTGGGCAGAGACTGTGTGGATTCATCCGGAGGATGAGTTGTTCAGGGCATGAGGAAGAGGAGGGTGTGGGGCTGCTGACCCCTGCCTGATGCCCTGTGGCCCAGCCTGTGGGCTGGAGGCTGCTCGGGCCTAGTGGAGGTTCTCTGACCTGGAGCCACGGTGTCTGCTTCTCCAAGTCCTACCTCCCCTCCGGACCTCAGCATTCATCTGAAAAGCAGCGGTGGTGCTGGCTCTTACATAGGGGTGTAGTGAGCCTCAAATGCGAAGGTGTTTAGCAGATGGTTATGAATTATAATAAAGGCAAAGTTATTATTATTATTTTTGACTGTGTTGGGTCTTCACTGCTGTGCGCGAGCTTTCTCTAGTTGTGGTGAGCCGGGGCTAATCTTCGTTGCGGTGCGTGGGCTTCTCTTTGCGATGGCTTCTCTTGCTGCGGAGCACGGGCTCTAGGCATGTGGGCTCAGTAGTTGTGGCACACGGGCTCAGTAGTTGTGACGCACGGGCTTAGTTGCTCCGCGGCATGTGGGATCTTCCCGGACCAGGGATCGAACGAACCTGTGTCCCCTGCATTGACAGGTGGATTCTTAACCAGTGTGCCACTAGGGAAGCCCCAAAGTTATTATTATTTTGAGCTATGATTTTGGTTCTGGTTCTTCAGGGGAAGAGTTGTATGGTTCGGGGTAAACAGGTCCAAGTTTGTCATGTTTGTAGAAGGTTTGACATTCTGGGATAGGATATGCTAATAGTCTCCCCACCTCACGCTCTCTGAGCCTCAGTTTCCTCACCTGTAAAATAAGGATAATAATAGTATCGACCTCATTGGGTTGTGTGAAGATTAAATGAGTTAATCTATATAAAACATTGAAATTAGCTGTTGGCACCTTGTAAGAGTTTTACATAAATTAACTCATTAAATCATCTCATAATCCAGTGAGTTAGATACTACTTTACCCATACTTTACAGGGAGGAAGAAACTGAGACCAGATGGGTGAGGTGACTAGCCCAAGGTCACACAGCTATTAAGTGACTAAGCTAGGATATACATCCAGGCAGTCTGTCTTGAGAGTCTGCATTTCTAACCACAGTACTATACTGCCACTATCCTATACTGGGATGGGGAAAAAGGTGGGTAAGGAAGGAGAGAAGCCTGGCCTTTGCCTCCCAGACATTAAATTAACAGCCAGGCTTTGGTCATGATTCTCAGCCCCACCTTGCACAGCCTCCTCCAGCCACACTTCCTCCAGGAAGTCTTCCCAGATAAGCCCCACCCATATGATCACTCCTATTTTCTCCATATGCTTTGAACTTATGAACCTAGTTGTCTGCATGGTGCTTTGTAATGCTTTGAAAATTGTAATTCAATTTAATGGACATTTATCAAATGCCTAGAACATAGGGCTAAAATTGTGGGGTATGCAGACATGGGTAAAATAGCCCCTCTCTGCCAGGCATTTATAGCCTTGTCAGGAACATAATCAAAGACAGTCATATGAAATACCAATGAAAGAGAAATTGAGATGAGTGTTGTAAAAGAAGTATGAACAGTGTATTATAGAAATATGGGGAAAATATTGTTTAATTCAGGCTGGTGGTAGGTGGCTCTGAGAGAGCTTCACAGATCACGCATTTGCACAGGGTTTTGAGGGATGGCTAAGACTTAAGGCAGTGTGGTGGGACAGCAATCAGAGAAAAGAGCAGGAACAGATCCAGCCTGTAAAGTGTGTCCTGCAATGGAAGCCAACATTGTCAGTGCTACCATAGCCTGCTGTGGTCATTATTAGTAGGAGCAGGCACTTGGGCTTCTACTTCCTGGGGTCTGCCCAGGTTCCAGACCCTCAGGTTTTGATCAGTGGGCTCTGCCTTTGGGAGAGAGAGGCTGAGAGTGAGGAATAAATCAAGCTTTCCTCCCTCTTTGGTGTTTTATTCACGTCTCTGGAAGTTGTTGCAGGGAGGCCAAACAAGGCTGGGGGCCACATGAAAAAAGAAGACTTTGCCCTGTGTTTGCACCTCACTTGTTTTTGTTTGTTTGTTTGCTTTTGTTTTGTTTTGTTTTTTTTAATAGGTGAATATTTTTTTAAACTTTTTATTTTGTATTGGAGTATAGTTGATTAACAACGTCGTGTTAGTTTCTGGTGTACAGCAAAGTGATTCAGTTACACATATACATGTATCTATTCTTTTCCAAATTCTTTCCCCAATTAGGTTGTTACAGAATATTGAGCAGGGTTCCCTGCGCTATACAGTAGGTCCTTATTGGTTATCCATTTTAAATATAGCGGCGTGTACATGTCAATCCAAAATTCCCTAACTAACTATCCCTCGCCCCTCCCCCCCCGTAACCATAAGTGCGTTCTCTAAGTCTGTGAATCTGTTTCTGTTTTGTAAATAAGTTCATCTGCATCATTTTTTTTTACATTCCACATGTAAGCGATATCATACGATATTTCTCTTTCTCTGTCTGACTTACTTCACGAAGTGTGACAATCTCTAGGTCCATCCATGTTGCTGCAAATGGCATTCTTTCATTCTTTTTAGTGGCTGAGTAATATTCCATGGTATATAGGTACCACACCTTCTTTATCCATTCTTCTGTCGACGGACATTTAGGTTGCTTCCATGTCTTGGCTATTGTAAACATCACTGCATCTCATTTGAATTGTCAATAGGGGTCCTGCCTTCTGTGCGCCTGTTCTGGAGTTCCCCAGGCTTGTGTGTTGCTCAGCACTCCCTTCTTTTGCAGGGGACAAACTGTAGAGAGGTTGGCTTCGTCTTAACTGCATTGCTTAACTGCATTGCTTAACTGCATTAACTTAACTGCATTGCTTAACTGCATTGCTCCCATCTCCCTGGTCTGGCAAGGGCATCCCTCTGGGCCGAAGTGAGAGTACAGTTGGAGCCCTGCATTGGTTGCATTCTACTCAGCGCCTAAACTTTTTGGTGGGAACCTGGGGAAGATGTTCCCACCCGCTGATCCCAGGGAAAGCTCTGTGCTGTGCTGCTTTGGGGCATTCTGAGGTCTGAGATCTGGCTTCATGTAATAGGTGCCAGACGCTTGGGGTTAAGGTGAGAAGTCTAAACACCAGACCATGTGTGAATAATCAGGAAACGTTTCCTGGACAATAATTTTTCATTTTCCATCCATCCATCTACCCATCCAACAAATATTTGTTTTACCCCTTCTCTGTGTCAGACAGTGAACTTGGTGCTGGGGACCCAAAGACCAAAAAATCACAGTTCTTGTCCTCAAGCTTAGCGTCTAGTGACATGTGATCACACAAAGTAAATAAAGGAAGCACAGAGAAGGGGCCCCCAATACAGCACTGGGGTCACAATTCTGAACAGAATCCCAGTGGACAAAAAGGAGGTAGGAGAGGACGTACAGACAGAAGGGATAGTAGAAGGTGAGGGTGTGGGATGTCCAGGGACACTTTTGTGGGGGCAGAGAGACGGAGAGAGAGTTGCGGCCACCAAGCTGTGTGGCTAGAGAAGGCAGGCAGATCCAGGTCATGAAGGTTCTTGCAATAATATTTGGATGCTACCCTCAGGGCCCTGAAGTGTTCTGAGCATAGAAATGGCTTGTTTAGCTCTGCATTTTATTTTATTTTATTTTATTTGGGGGGGTGGTATGCAGGCCTCTCACTGTTGTGGCCTCTCCCGTTGCAGAGCACAGGCTCCGGACGCACAGGCTCAGCGGCCATGGCTCACGGGCCCAGCCACTCCGCGGCATGTGGGATCTTCCCGGACCGGGGCACGAACCCGTGTCCCCTGCATCAGCAGGCGGACTCTCAACCACTGCGCCACCAGGGAAGCCCTAGCTCTGCATTTTATAAAGAACGCTGAGTGCGGTGAGGAGCTGCAGTGGTGGCGGCAGGAATGAAAGCAGGGAGACCAATTTGGAGCCTGTTGTAGTTGTTCAGGAAAAGAGGAGATGAGGACCTGCCTGGGCAGGGGAGGGACTGTGATGGGGAGAGGGCTGAGAGGTCCCCAGGCGGCAGAGTGGACAGCCCGTGGCTATCAAGCGGCTGTGGGGAGAGGAGGGACAGGGAGGGTCAGCAGTGACTTCCAATGGTCTGGCTCTGGCCACCACTGGGTTGCTGGTGATGCTCTTCACTGAGACAGAAAACAGGAGGAGGAACATGTGCATCAGGCCTAGGGCAGAGACAGGAGCTCAGTCTCGGGCGTGTTGAATCGGCTGGAGATGGGGCACTGGAGCCAAGAGGATGCCAGGTCCTAAGGCAGAGATTTGAAAATCTTTGGGATATAAGTGCTGGGTAAAAAAATGAGAGCATTAGGTTTGAGGAGAGTGTATGGAGCAGATCAAGAAGATCAACCCATTTTACAGTGGCCTGGAGAAGAACAGAAAGAGTTGTATCAAGGAAAGGGCATAAGTGTGGTCAAAGAGATGTGCCAAGGTGAAGACTGGAAAGGGCCCTGGAGTTGGCGATATGGCAGCAGGGATGCAGACTTTGAAGGACAGAGGACACATCAGAATATAGCAGGTTGAGGCATGAGTGGGAGGTGGTGAGGGGAGAGGGAGTGAAGACAGCTTTTCAATCAGTTTGGCTAAGAAAGGAGAGATCAGATGAGGAAGAACTGTTTTTGAATAAGAACGCCTCGATCACACACAGGTTGAGGGGAGGGAGTGGTGGAGGGAAAGGCTGAATGTAGGAAGCTTGTGTCCCCAGGCTCGGTGGGATCCCAGAGGGCCCTCTGGGTCCCAGGGAGCTCCAGGCCCTGTAGGTAGAAAGGCTGCCAGGCCAGGCCTCTCTGTGGCCACCCAGGCCTCAGCTCCACCAAGGGCTGTGTTGGACATTTGTTCTACAAAGGTAGCCCCAGCTGGCAGAAGAGCTGACTTGGGACCTGGCCCAAGCCTCGTCTTGTCTCCATGGCGGCTTCAGCCTGAATGTAGCAGCAGGAAGCTTTCCCTGGGTTTCTGCTGCCAACAGCCATGGTTGTGGGATAGGGCGGATCATGAGATGTGCCTGCGCAAGGCTAACCCAGGTGAAACCCTCAGGCGGGGCGGGGGGTGGGGGGCTGGGTGGCGGGGTGGGGGGGTGGGGGGGGTGGGGGGTGGGCAGGGCTCATCCAGCAAGAGCCTGTGGTCAGGCTGCCACCTAGTGTTGATCTGGGTGAATAGCAGGAAGGCCTGAGTGGAGGACAGGCAAGGAAGCGAGAAAACCTGCAAAAAAGTCGGGCTCCGGAGAGGAGTCCACCATCCTGAAGCAGACACACAGTGTATTTCAGGGGAAGACAAACAACGAAGTCGGCCAGGGACCAAGAAAACTAACAGCGCAGTTGTAGTTAACAAGGTGCTTTTACCTGTACTGTCTTTCATTTGATTCCTTGCGTTAGTTATGCTCAGTTTCCCTATTTTAACAGATGTGGCTTATCCCTGGAAGGTTCAAAAGACTTGTCCCTGTCAGGCGCCTGTTAAATGGCAGAGCTGAGATTGGAAAAGGGGTTTACAGACTTTGAGAAGTGGGGTAGGGGGTGAGGGTGCTGAGTTTCGTTTCAGGAGCAGTGGGAACAGTCTAGGCAGGTGTGAGCATGACACGTGGAGGGTCTGGGCGAAACAGAGCAATACAGACCTGTGCTTGGTTGCGCTTAAGGTCGAGAGTGAGGCTGGGAGGTGCGGAGCCCCACCACTGCCCAGATGTGCACAAGTGGCTGCTGGGCCTGAGGTTTGCAGGGAGACGAGCCCAGTGAGTCCTGCGCAGGAGCCGGGGCAGGGGGCGGCACCAGATGTCAGGGTCCTGGGGAGGGGTGACTGACAGGACAGTCAATGACAGGCCCAGTGAGCATTTGACCTGCTAACCGGAACAGAGGACCCAGGATGAGAGACATGCACCAGCGAGTAGATGGGGCCCTGAGAGCAGGCAACATGAGGGGAGTCTGGGCTGGGGCCTCTCCCGGTAAGATTACAGAAGAGAAAACTTCAGCCGGCTCATCTGCTGGCAGGTACCCGCTAGGAAGAAAGACTAAGGGGCCCCTGGGGATGCTGGTTGGGGTGGGTGGGTAGAACTGCCTTCAGTTCAGAGCCCCCAGGTGAGAAAGAGCAAAATGTTTTCTTCTCGCCTGCCTGGACCATGTTGGTAAGGTGTGGAGGCAGCACCTGGGAGGCAGGTAGCAGATCCCTGGTGAGACTAAGAAGGCAGAGCCCTGGGTTGCACGTGCCAGCCAAGACACTCTGCATCTTCAGTGCTGCAGGGTAAGGAGTCTGTGCCTGGTACAGCTTTTCACTTCTACCACTTTCTATTTAATTGCTTTTCTTTTGTTTTCCTCTTGGTTTGTCAAAGTTCCCTTTGAAAAAAATTATAGCCCCCCCCATTTTTTTCTAAACAAGAAGGCAGAATCATTTGTTCCCAGGCAGGGCAGGTTAACTACAGAGACAGAACTGCTCTAGGGGCCCAGGCCTTAGGGTTCAAGTTGGAAGGACGGTGAGCTGAGGTGGGAGAAGGGCAACTTGGGAAGAAGCCTGGCCACGTGAGGTCTGTCCTGTTGATGACATCACTGCCCTGACAGCACCCTCCAGAGGCCTCTGTAGTGCCGCTCCCTCGACCCTCCCAATGCCCCCACCAGCCCTTCTCCTTTCCACACGCTCAGTACCTCCTTGCTTTCCCAATCATGGCTAATAACTAGGTATATAGCAAATTGGAGCCTATTGGTAATCCATCAATAAATATTAATCAGAGACTATGTTCCTGAAATCTTCACGACCCCTACTGATTGTCTTAAAATTTTCTTCTTAATAAAAGAAATCTAGCTATACAAGTAAGATGGGCCCACTATGGGAAGGTCAGGAAAGTATATATAATGAGGATGATATCAATCAGATTGCCTTTTCAATGAATTAAAAAGAAACAACCTTAATCTCATCTTCAATGACGAGTAAACACTTCCCACTTTTCTTCCCAGCTTCTAAAGGGTCCTGGTGCTCTGATGCCTTGTATGCAGTGAGGGCTCAGTCAGTACCTGTGGGCGGCTGACTGTTGACTGGTGCCCAGCAAGCTCCAAGTTTCGTATAAACATTAGAAACTATGCTGTGTGTTGGAGGTGGCAGCTGGTCTGCGGCACACTGGCTGGGGAGCTGGCTGCATTCCACATGGACTTATTTTTCCCAAGTTAACTGATGGATTCCTGCCACGCCAACAAGCTCAGCCTTGCAGGAAGTGGGTCGGGATGGTGCTACTGGATCACCTGAGTGTGAGTCCATCCTGGGAGGAGTCAGTCTCTCGACAATCAGATGTTGAGGACTTACTGTGCGCCAGGCATTTTGTGGGCTACAGGGGACATAAGGTGGTAGGATTCACAAACTAATGGGATGCAACCTGATAAATGTGGTCCCCCACTTGAGGAGCAGAGGGGCCTGGCTCTGGGGCTGGGTCACTCCAGGAGAGCTTCAAGAGTTGGGCCTTGAAGCGTGAGTGGAGTGTAGTAGGTTGGGGAACACTGGGGCCAGGTAGAGAGAAGAGAAGCTATTCTAGACAAAATGAAGAAAGAACAGTAACCTGGTAGTATGACAGCCTTAAGTGTATTCCAGGAACACCAGGAGGACCTTCTGTGGCTTACATTTTCAACTCTGAGCTGCACTGTTAAAGAGGGTCTCGGAGGCCTTGTGTGAGGGCCCTTTCCCTTGCTTTTCCATGGGTTGATCTATCAGGGAACAGCCATGTCTGCTTGTGTTGTCCAGGCCCTGTTCTAATGCCTCCTTCTCTAAAGCTTCTGGGATTATCTAGACAGATGTGGCTGCTCCTACTTTTGGACTCTCACTGCACCCTGTTTTGGCCCCTTGCACACTTGTTGTCAGTGTCTTAGGGTCTGTTTTCTCCCCTAGACTGCGTGCCTGCAGGCAGGAGGTGTGCTAGGTTCATCCCTGCATTCCTAGCACCCGGCACTGGACCGCACATAGAACACACGCTTGATAAATGTTTAATTCTTTAGTTTGCTCTGTGAACACGGCCCAGTCAGTCAGCAGACCCTGGCTCGGTGTCCCCATCTGACCTCATTAGGGATTAAGGTAGAGCTCTAAGCAGTCTGATGCAGAGTGACAAGGTCCAGGGTAGCTTGTTCTCATCAACCCCAATTAGCGCTTGATTGAGAAGGTCACAGTCCAGGCTCGTGTAGCGAGCGCCCATTATTTAATTGATTAAAACAGGTTTTTAGTTGGCAGCTTGACAAGTGCATACGGCACAGCCTCTCCCACTCCATCTACAGGGCTAGAATGTGACAGATTTAGCTGGCAAATACTTGGGATGCTTTGAAGATCCTGTTCCAGCCAGCCAACTGGGTGCTTCTGGGACAGGGAGGACCCTGGTGAGAAATGTGACCTGATTACTGAGGCCCTTTGTTCCCAGGATGGGCCTTGAGAACCTGCCCAGTGGCTGAACCAGCTGTTAAACAGCCCACCGGGGACTGAGAGAAGATGAGAAGCCTGTCTCCTGGGTCCTGTCCTGTTGCCTCATTGACCCCATTTGGGAACACGGACCTTGCCCTTTCATACCTGATTTTTCAGCTGAAGAATCGGGACATTTTTATAAGTCCTGTAAGGGAGTTTTGTGATGATATCCTTCCAAGGAAGAGTAGATGGGTAAATGGCAGAGGGATGGGGTATATGGATGGACAGATAGTGAATTGTAAAATGGATAGAGAAGTAGATAGTAGGGTAAGTGGATAGACGGATGGGTGGGTGGATGATGGGTGGGTGGATGGGTGGTCAGCCTGTGCTGATGACCCTCCTAGAGACATAGAACCCTCCAGTTGTTGATGTTGGAGCTGGCAGGTGCTGCTGTAACAGTACCTTAAGTGCTGAAGGCTTGCTATGAACAGTTGAAGAGCTAAATATAAAGGGGATAGCTCTTCCATTTATTTTTCAGGAAACAGCAATTAATTGAACACAACTGATGCCTCGTCAAAGATTTGCTGCCTACCGAGCCTCTGAAGCATGAAAATATCTTTATCCTCCCCTCTCAGAATTGCTGGGAGGCCAAATAGGACAGAGTGAAATAACCAGCAAATAGAGTACCTTCCGCAAAGTACACCTATCACACTAACATAACAAACAATGAAACAACACTGCAGGTAGTTTGGGAAATGGAGAGCAAAAGAATCATCTTCATCAACCCATCATTCTAGAGCGAGCCTTGCTGTTTTGTGTGGCTGTGTTTGAGTAGGAACTGTACATAGCTGCAATTGGCATCCGCATGCCCACACTCTGTAACCTACTTTTTCCAGCTAACGTGATGTCATGAGCATTTCTCTGTGTTGCTACATAGACTTTATAATTACTTTAAATGACTGTAAACTATTCCATTCATTATCCTGCTGCTGAATATTTAGGTTGCTTCTTTTTTTTTCCTTTGCTCATTTTCATGAGGTAACAAATGTAAGGTATTTCACCCAGTACCTCGCAAAATGTATACACTTAGTGGGTGCTTTCTTTCTTTCCCATCTCTCTCCTTCATATATAATCTTCGTCTCCGGGCTTTTCCTTAGGATAAATGTTCCTTAGAGTTCAAGAGTTTAAACAATTATATGGCTTTTCACACATAGTGCTGCCATGTTGTTTTATTAATTACAATGAGCTTGTGGTAAAGAGCTCCACAATTACACGTATTATCCTATAAAATTCTCCCAACATCTCTAAGGGGTAGCCATTACCTCATTTGAGATGAGAAAGCCGAGGCCTGCAAGTTTAATTTGTCCGAAGTCCATGTCTGTTCTGTTTCCTTCTTTCTCCCCAGGGTCTGATCCAGTGTCTGGTGCATAGAATGACTTCAGCAAATGTTTGCTGAATGAAGTTCGCAAGTGGATGTGTCATGATTCAAACCCTGATCTGTTTCCCTTCAAAGCCTGTGCTTTTCACCTTAAACCTTACCAATAGCTCTTGACGTTCATCTGGGTGGGGGTAGAGATGCAGGTGTTGCCAAACCTTGGACTCAGTGCAGCACTCATTCAGTCTCAGGGCGAACATGCGACAGATGTGCTGTGCTGTGCGTGGGAGTTTAGGACACTAATTGTAGTTGCCCTAGAACTGCACCTGCCTGACTTTTCCCTGAGATCACCCATGTAGACCTATTATGTAGTTCTAAGAACAGTGCCATGGGGCGTGGTCCTAGGTGCTTGGTGGCCACATTGAATTCAGAGGGTTTGCTGTTGTCTTGTGGCTGTGTGACTTGATTCTGCTTTTACAGAAACGCTGTCCTCATTGGAACCCCTGTCTAAAATCAACTCCATGAGCTGAGGAGGCAGAGTGACCCCCTGGACTGAATTTCCCTTGGCCCTGTCCTTCCTAGTTTCATCCCAACAGGCAACAGCCCCCAAGTCCTGAGTAGTCATTTCCTAAGGTCATGTCCTCCTGGCATAAAGCAGAAATCTGTGTCCCATTTCTTTCTTTCTTTTTTTTTTTTTGCGTTATGCGGGCCTCTCACTGTTGTGACATCTCCCATTGTGGAACACAGGCTCCGGACGTGCAGGCTCAGTGGCCATGGCTCACGGGCCCAGCCGCTCCGCGGCATGTGGGATCCTCCCGGACTGGGCCACGAGCCCGTGTCCTCTGCATCGGCAGGCGGACTCTCAACCACTGCGCCACCAGGGAAGCCTCTGTGTCCCATTTCTGTTGCACAGGATGTATCCCATTTCTGTGTTCCATTTCTGTTGCACCATTGAGCGTCAGAATGGTTCATCAGAGACCCTTTAAAAAATACGGTCTGTCCACTGATGCTGCCTGGCCAGGTAGAGGGTTGGAGAGGTCAAGGACAGGGCTGGCCCCCAGACTAAGGAAGAGTCCCAACATGCAGGACTTCCTGTGTGCTGGGAATTGAAGAGCTGTTTAAAACTCTGACGCTCTGTGGAATAGAGTGCAGAAAAATACCAGGTTTGAGAGGAGAAACTCAGGAAGTTTCACATGCAGAAGCTAACAGAGGGGAGGAGTCATTGAAGGGACGAAAGACAGTCCCAGAGCTAAGAGATCACATAATAAAGGGCCTCCCACGCAGTTCCTCTCACGTGTACTGAGCACCTACTCTGTTTATGTGTACTGGTAAGTCTTGGGAATATGATAATGAGTAAGACAGATCCCTGTCTTCAAGAAGATGCCATAGTCCACCTGGGACCTAAAGGGAGGGATGAGATGTCGGGGATCTGCACACGCTTCAAAGACGTCATGTTTGAACCTTGCACTGAAGAGTGGATGAAGGTTCAACCGGTACAGAAGTATCGGAGGAACATATTGGTCGGAGGGAAAAGCAAAGCCCCAGAGGCTCTCAAGGATGTGAAGTAATTGGCCTTGTGAGAGAGGAGGTGGATTCCCCGTGGGGAGGATGTCAAAGGTGCACAGGCTTGTAAGAGGCCAAGCGGGATGAAAAGGTTGCAGCCAGGGTCAATGGGTAAAAGATTGATAAAATGCTAATAAGGAGAGGCCCCTGTAACCATTCTCTCCAAAGAATATTCATTGAGCACCAACCACATGGGAGGCATTCAGAGAAGGGATATGAATTAAAGAGACAATGATCCTTACCCTGATGGAGCTTCCACTAGTGGAGGAAGCAGACAATACACTAAAAAATAAAAGCAATTACAGAGGATGTAGGGTTAGGAAGGAAATGAATGTGATGGTGTGACACAGAACAGCTGTATCTGAAGGGACACTCCTTCAGGTAGCCAGGCCCCCAAGGCCTCCCCAAGAAGGTAACTTTTTTTTTTTTTTTTGCGGTACGTGGGCCTCTCACTGTTGTGGCCTCCCTCTCCCGTTGCGGAGCACAGGCTCTGGAAGCGCAGGCTCAGCGGCCATGGCTCACGAGCCCAGCCGCTCCGCGGCATGTGGGATCTTCCCAGACCGGGGCACGAACCCGTGTTCCCTGCAGCAGCAGGCGGACTCTCAACCACTGCGCCACCAGGGAAGCCCTAAAGGCATTTTTGACTTACAGTGTTTTCAACTTATTGTGAGTTTTTTGGGATATGACTCCATTGTAAGTCAAAGAAGATCTGTATTTGAAAAAGAGAGAGGAGGCCAGCGGGGTTTGAGTGTAGCAAGTGAAGGGCAAGGAGGTAGGAGATAAGGTTGAGTGAGTTTGGATTTTGTCTTAAGAACAAAGAAAAACCACTGAAGGATTTTAAGCAGAGAGAAGATACTCTAATTTTATGTTTTAAAATAAGCACCATGGGTGCTGCACGAGCTCTAACTGGGAGGGCTCAGAGGAGGAGCAGAGACACCAGCTGGTAGGCTACTGCAGTGGTCCAGGCAGACAAGAGGGTAGCTCGGACTAAGTAGTGGAAAAGGAGACAGAGACAAAGTGGGCAGCTTCAAAATGTAGTTGGTGATTAAATGAAGAGATCTCAATGTGGGGGCTGCGAGAAAGGGAAGGATCAAGTAAAAGGAAGAGTAGGCTCTTTGGCAGAAGCTTGGGTCCTGGGTCCTGGGCATCTCTCCAGCTAGGGGACATTGCTGCTGCAGCATGGCCTGTAGTGCAGGAGCCTTGCTCTTCCTTTTGGTTCTGGAAGATCAGAGAAATGTCTGCCCAAGTCTTCTCTGAAAATGGCTGAGGGTTTGGAAAGCCAGCTCCTTCCGGGTTGTTCGCTCATGCTCATCTTGCCGGGGAGAAATGGAGGCCACTTTAATTTATTCAACACCTATTTATGATGCACTTGCTGTGTGTCAAAACTCTGTTCAGGGTGCTGGGGATAGAGGGGTGAACAAAACAAACAAAATCCTTACCCTCCAATTATAGTTGATTAGACTAAAAACAGGCGAAATAGTAAGTAAAACATATCAAAGAGTTGCAAGAGCTATGGAGAAAAGGCAGGGATGCTGGATGTAGGTGGCAAGAGTGGTTGAGAAGGCAGAGGTGGTATATATACTGGGCTGCAGGATGTGCATATGGGGCTGTTCCAGGAAGCGGCCCTTCCGGGTCTCCTGTAGCTACAGTGATACCACCCCATCCCCTGCAGCCAGTCTCTACTCATCATCCTATTTGTTTTCTTCTTAGTGCTTATCACACTCTGTAATGAGTTTGTTTATTTATTTGCTTATTCCTCCTTCAAATAATTCAGATGAATTCTGGTGTCATTCCAAAGGGTGTGAATTTGGGGAGGAGATGAAAATGGGGATGGAATTGTGAAAGCCGAGTCATGACCCGAGGTGCAGAGTTCAAGCTGGGAAGGTTCTAGACTTGATATCAGGCTCAGAGCTAAACAGTCCTGGGTTCAAGTTTTGGAGATCCTCCTGACTGGGGAGGAGGGAGATATACTCGTGTGAGAGGGGTTTGGAGAAACTGTGGGTTGGAGACCCTGAGGACTGGGTGAGCTGGACGGACCTCTCTCCCTTGGTCTGGGCAGGTTGCAGGAGGGGAGGGTTAGGGTTTCAAAACAGGGCTGTTGTTTAGTTAGAGGTTGGCTGATTCCTGCTCTAGTGCTAAGATGCTGGAAGAATTCAAACAGGAGTGAGCCCTGCCCCTACACTGACCTCATTCCGACGTCCCACCTCTAGCAGGTTGACAGACTTTCCCATAGGAGTCTCAGCTGGGAGGAGCGCCCTGAATCAGCAACTGAAACTCAGAGCAGGTGTTAATTAAGTCCCGGCAGCTGACAGGTGATGGTATCTTTCCTTCATTAAAGATGAGGGGTGTGCAAGGGGGGCCCCTGCTGCTCCCTGGCTCCTCCTGACTTTCAGAGAAGGCTAGGGGCTGGGGTGGGGTCTGCTCTGGGGAGTTTGAACAGAAGACCTGGTACCCAGAACAGAGGTCAGCTCTGTCACATGGGCACAGAGGAAGTGGCCCAGCTCAGGCCAGGGGAGGGGGCAGGCAGGGGAGGACCCCCGGGAAGCCCTGGGTTCTGTGAGCTGGTCTCAGCAAGAAAGGAGGGGTCCTTCTTGCTGATGGTACCCTTTGCCACTGCTCCATCCAGCTGGTCTTAATCTGAGCATTTTTTCTTGTCATTTCCCTCTCCTGATAAACATGATACACACACACACACACACACACACACACACACACACACACACACACAC